>NW_005842515.1:102947-114491 GCF_000455745.1 Alligator sinensis | reverse complement strand
GAATAGAACTTCTTTATGGATTCAGTCCCCTTTACGTCAGTGTGACAGCTCACACTGATGAATGCTGCTGACTGTGAAAAAGGGTTATAGCAGCAGGTCTGAAATCTATTTTATGTTTGAATAAGGCATGTGTATTTATCCCACATTCTGTATACAGAGCTAGAGCTCGTGTGCATACGTACATATGCCCTGGGTACTTATCTTTCTATAAAACCTGCTCTGTGGTTTGAGAGGATTGTGGCTGACACAGATGGCCTCTGGAAGGCCATGGGATCTCAGACATTCTCTCTTTCAGCTCACAATTCCTTCTCTGAAATGTCTGTATCCCATAAGAGGTGGTCTGGGAGTTTAGCCTGACAACCAAAGCTTATGTTGAGAAGCCTATTTTGTTCTACTTATAATTTTATAATGTACATATTTAATTTTAAAAAAATCAAATCTTTAGTAGTAGTAGAGTCAGAACCCTTGGCCATGGGCTTCAAGGACACTATTTGGCTGGGCAGAATATCTGTAGAACTTTGTTAATCTTGTAATGTGTTTAAGAATCTTGTAAGCATATGCTTTCAGTCTGATAGCAGGCATATACTTCAATTTCACAGCTCGGGATGCTTTGGTCTGCTACTGTCAAGATGAAATTGTGACACATGAAGAAGGAAGGACGGGAATACTGAGGCATTGTGGGTCAGGATGCAGGAGGGGGGCAGGGGAAAAGGACTTGGTAGTGGGGGTCTACTACAGACCTACTCACCAGGATAATGAGCTAGATGAGGTATTCTCCAGGCAGCTCTCAGATGCCATACAGATGAGGGAGGCAGTGGTCATGGGGGATCTAAATTAACCAGATATCTGCTGGGAGGAACAGACGGTGAAAACAAGCCGCTCATGGAGGTCCTTACACTGTGTGCAGGACCTCCACCTAACCCAGGTGGTGTCCAGTCCCACCAGGGGTAGCATCTTGATAGACCTGGTCTTAGCAACAGAGGATGATCTCATGGGGAACCTGTGAGTACACAGTAACCTGGGAGATAGTGACCATCACTTGGTAGAGTTCACTATCCAGTGAAGGGTGGGAAAAATAATCAGTGAGACTAAAGTGTTAGACTTCAGAAAGGCCAACTTTAGTAAACTTAGAAGGCTAGTCAGTGAGGTGGCAGAACTCAAGAGCATCAAGCAAATGGGGGTCCAGGAGGGTCAGCGGTTTCTCAAGGGAGTGATCCTTGGGGCACAAAAGGAGTCTATCCCCTTACATAGGAAAGGGGGTAAGGGGATAAACCGCCGCCCCCCCCCCCCCTTGGCTGAACAGGGAACTCCAGAAAAGACTGGGGGCAAAGAAAGAGATATACAGGCAGTGGAAGTAGGGGGCAGCCACCAAGGAGGCATACACCTCCCTGGCACACTATTGCAGGGAATCAGTTAGGCAGGCCAAGGCAGGACTGGAGCTTAGGCTGGCTACAACAATTAAGGACAATAAAAAGTCCTTCTACAGAGACATAGCGAGCAAAAGGAAAGGGCAGAGTAACATGGGGCCCCTGCAGGACAAATCAGGACAGTTGGTGGTTGCCGCAGGGAAAAAGGCGGAGTTCTTCAATGCATTCTTTGCTTCAGTATTCCTATGTACTGACCAAGACAATTCCCCCACCTTGAGCACAGGCAGATGTCCAGAAGGCACCAGAATGCCAAAGGTTAGTGCTGGCTTGGTTAGGGAGCACTTGGAAGGGCTGGATGGGTACAAGTCAGCTGGCCCGGATGACCTCCATCCATGCATGCTGAAGGAATTGGCCAGTGTCATAGCTGAACTGCTGGCATGGCTATTTGAGCACTCCTAGTGCTCCGGCCAGATCTCTGAAGACTGGAAAAGGGCCAATGTGGTGCCCATTTTTAAGAAGGGGAGAAGGGATGAGCTGGGTAACTTTAGGCCAGTCAGTCTTACCTCTATCCCTGGGAAAATACTGGAAAAAATCATCAAAGAGTGAATTTGTGAAGGCCTAGCAGGGGAAATGATGCTGAAAGAAAACCAGTATGGGTTCATCACAGGTAGATCCTCTGTGACAAACCTTATAGCCTTTCATGACCAGGTCACACACTGCCTTGATGCAGGAGCTGAGGCTAAGGTCATCTACCTGGATTTTAGGAAGGCCTTTGACACAGTTTCGCATCCTATTCTCATAGGGAAGCTAGCAGGCTGTGGAGTGGATGCCTACACAGTCAGGTGGGTGGCCAACTGACTTAGGGACCACACCCAGAGAGTGGTGGTGGATAGGTCGTTCTTGGCCTGGAAGGAGGTAGGAAGTCGGGTCCTGCAGGGTTTGGTCCTTGGACCGGTGTTATTTAATATCTTCATCAGTGATTAGGACGAGGGTGTGGAGAGCACCCTCTCTAAGTTCATAGATGATACCAAGTTATGGGGCAAAGCTAACACACTGGAGGGCAGGGAGCAGATAGATGCCAACCTGGACAGGTTGGATCAATGGATGAAACAAAATAGGATGCAATTCAACAAAGATAAATGTAAGGTACTTCACTTAGGAAGGAGGAATTCCTAGGACACCTATATGTAGGGGGATGACCTCCTCAGCAGCTCAGAGGCTGAGAGAGCTCTTGGAGTCATAGTTGACTCCAAGATGAACATGAGCCGGCAGTGTAACGAGGCCATCAACAAGGCCAATTAGACCTTGTCATGTATTAACAGATGCATGACCAACAGATTGAGGGAGGTGATGCTCCCCTTCTATGTGGCATTGGTCAGGCCACAGTTGGAGTACTGTGTCCAGTTTTGGGCGCTGCACTTCAAGAGGGACACGGAGAATCTGGAGAGGGTTCAGAGGAGGGCCACTCACATGATTAGTGGCCTCTGTGAAAGAGTCTACAACGGGAGGTTGAGAGATCTGGATCTCTTCAGCCTTCACAAGAGACATCCGAGGGGAGACCTTGTAGCTGCCTATAAGTTTATCAAGGGAGGACAACAGGGAATTGGTGATGCGCTATTTACCAGAGCGCCCCAGGGAGTAACTAGGAATAATGGGTGCAAACTAGTGGAGAGTAGATTTAGGTTGGACATTAGGAAGAAATCTTTTACAGTACGGGTGGCCAGAATCTGGAATGGGCTTCTAAGAGAGGTAGTACTATCACCTAACTTGGAGGTCTTCAAGAGGAGGCTTGATAGGCACCTGACTGGGGTCGTCTGACCTCAGTCCTCTTTCCTGCCAGGGGCAGGGGGTCAGACACGATTATCCTTTGTGGTCCCTTCCGACTTTACAATCTATGAATCTGTGAAGGTTTTCAGTCATGATACACAAATTTGCTGACTCAGGATAGAAGTTGGTGTTGTTAGACCCAGAGGATGAGACTACTAAAGGACAGGGATGCTAGTCAATGTGGTAAATATTTACTTATCCAATATGCTGAGAAATGTAAACATAATGACATCCCTCAGTCTTAGAGGTGTGCAGGCTTTGACTGAACCAGCACAGAAAGAAAACCTTCAGCACATTTACTGATACACTGGCCTCTTTGCTTTTCTTCTTCTGCTTCATTCACACAAAAGTCCAACGTAAGGCTATTGGCTCCTGAAAATTCAAATGGCTTGTCATTGTCCCTGATGAAGCACCCAACTGGAGATTAAAAAAAAAAAGGCCACGTGCATCTCTGGCACAGCAGAATTGGTAGTGGATTAACTCTTAAGGAAATTTGGAAATGAGGATAACAGTTGAAATGTCTGACAAAGTGAAGAGATGCTCTCTTTCTCTACTCTTAATCTTGTACTAGTGAAAGGTACTGAGGTCTTGGTGATGGTGCTGGGACCAGGCCTGGCAGAGGAAGGCAGCCCTCAGTCATTTGGAAAGAATTACATAGGAAGGATGACTTGCATAAAACAAATGATTGCTGGATAGTTCCCAGATGTGTTAATTAAGAAAGTTAAACAGTTAAGTCACATTCCTCATCTCTTGTCATTCTTCCAGCAGTGCCCAGGACCATCTGAACTGTTAAGACAGACCAGTTTTCTACAGTTCCTGACCCAGTGCTGAGGGGCCCTTTCCCAGCACAGCTTGGGAATCCTTCTACTAGGCATCCATCAAGTTGTGCTGTAGTCCAGCTTGTTTCCAAATTGAAAAAGAGAAACCTTAATGAAATGGTTCATCATATTCCTCTCCTCTCCCCAAGCTGAATTCTTTCACACCACCAAAAAGAAAGAAAGGAAGAAGCTGGCAGAAGAAATAGAATAGGAAGTACTGGAAAGTAGTTCAGCTGCATACTAGCCCTTGCTTTAGAGGATTATTTCAAGCAGACATTGATTCTTGCTTTGATCTTTCATTTCCACTAATAAGAAAAGCTTTTCCATGAGTCATGGTCCCTGGCAGTGTTTGCCATTGTCTGTCCTCCTCATACGACACTGTCATTTTATAGCTGTTGAGAAGATCCAGACATATTCTCTTTAACAACACAAGAGCAAAATTTGAAAAATAGATAGTAAAGAACTTTATTTTGGTGGGCAGCACAAATTTCTGTTTCTGCCATCCTGATGAGCCTGTGTGGAAAAGCAGTTTTGAGGCCTGTCAACTGAACACCTCCCATCATTCCCACATTCTCCTTTTCCAGCTGCCACTGCATTCACTCTATGCTGGGCCTGCATGTAATAGTAAGTTGCCTTCTATAATGGATACAGATTCATTAGTCTTTGATCCCTGAGGAGAAATGTGGTATCCTTTCTGCCTCATCACAGATTTGCTTCCTGGAGAAGACATTATGAAGATCTGTGATTAAATGGCTCATATTTAAGGAACAAATAACATTTAAGAAGAATTTTCTGCAGCCATTTACCAAACAAACAAACACACCCTGAAATGAACCACCGTGGCCTTCCAACCACTCTATTATCAGAACTCTAGTTTCATTACAGATTTCAGATGAACACCTCAGCCAAATGAACATGCACCCTCTTCTTCAATTCATCCCCTCTTCCTGCCACATAATTATGGACTACATTTTGTGTCATTTAGTAGATTTGTAATGCCTACTTGTGGGTAAACAAGTACTTACATGTTTTGCATTCAAAAGCTCTGTCCCAGCCATGGAATAGGTCCAATAAAAGATAGCATCCTAAGAAAACCTTGCCTTTCCCATAAGTCCTGGACCATCATGGCTATGGCATTACTCTAACACTGCCAGAACCATGATATCGTACGTGTCTGATGGGAAAATAGTATACAGGTTGTATGACCCTAGAGGTGAATACTATTTAGCTCTGCAAAATGATACAGCTCTGATTCATATCATTTAGACTCTTCAAGAAAAATAACTTTGGGTATGCAGGAGGCCTGTGGCTCCCCATTCATTCCAAAGGGGAACTTTAATTTCTGCAGAGATACATCTGGATGCTCCCAATCCTACTTTCCTCTGACTTCATAAACCATACCTGGCTTACTAGTGTTATTTTTTTACCAGGGCAATATAATGGGCCTGTTCCTCTATAAATAGCATAACAATTAACATACTGCCTAGGCCCTGGGGAAAATCGAGTACAAGGCAACCTTATTCTTCGATTTTCATAGATTTTATAGATTTCTCGGGTCGGAAGGGACCTTGTAGATCATCAAGTCTGACCCCCTGTTCTAGGCAGGAAAGAGGACTGAACTTTGTTTTTGAGCCTTTTTATGTCCTGGCAGAGGATGCCATCCTCATACGTATGAGGAGAGAAAAGTAGAATCAGGGGCTAGGAGGAGAGCAAGCAAGAGGGAGCACTATTCTGTGGTGCAGGCAGGTGGGTAGTATCTGGAAAGAAGGGGAGATCTGGCCTCTGCTGCAAAGTGGGGTTTATTTGCATGAATTTACTAAGTCTTTTATTGCTGAATTCATCATGTACACTATGCCAGTATCTGTTATAGGACTTGCTGGATACCATGCTAGCAACAGGGACATGATGTGGTCCAATGGAATTGCATGAATAAAAATAAGAGGGAAGGAATGACCTGCAGTGCACAGGTTGATATGGAAGTGAATGGATTACTAACTCATATATGCCCACTCTACTCTCCAGTGCAAGCTGAAGGAAAAGTGTGATTTAAAGAGTGATTTGACAGTGGAGAGAGTTAGCCACTGTCTTGTAAGGTCGGTTGAGCTAGTAGTGAGAGCTGTTGAATGTTAAGCATTGTGCATATACAAGCTTTCTTTTTCTGACAAGAAAGTCAGAAGCTTTGATGCTTGCTTCTATCAATCTGTCAGGGTTTACTCTCTCTCCAAAGAGATACACACAGTCCCTTCTGTTAGAGACATGCACTCCTTTTCCAAGAGGCCTTGCTTGCTTGGAGAAGTTTGGAAGCAAATGGACTGCCACTTAATGTTGTTCAAATAGTGCAATCTGAGCATCCTTTCAAGCCCCACTGGTAGGGTGGCCATCATCGAGGGCATTCTGGTTTTCTGCTACTCTGTACTCCGTCCTCTATTGATACGAAACCCAACATCTGTATGTCCGATATTTTTCTCTTCAAGAGAAATATAAAGGACATAAAGGCATTCGGTTTTGTATCAATAGAGGACTGTCCTCCATGATGGCCACCCTACCCACTGGAGGGGTTTCAAGTGGTGGAGTACAATGTGGAGAAGTCTGCTTTCTATGCCCAGTGGTTCTTACACAGGTTCCCCATTGATTATGTAAAGCAAAATGCACAAAAACGTCTTATTTTCTCCCCTCACAAATCATTAACCCATCTCTCTGAGGCACAGGCTCCTTGTTGTTAGGAGTAATTCTATTTCTGTCCCCAGGATAGTTTCCTTTTTGACAGAACTCTATCAAGGACATACTCTTTGTCCTGTCTGGCCTGTGGTCTGCTGGTTAGGCTGTTCTCCTATAAGTGGTCCTGGTTAACACACATGTGCCTAGAATCTGGGTCTCTTAGGTGTCACTTGTTTTGGGTTGCCTAGGCTATTTAGCAAACATCACCATAGCATCACCGGATTGTCAAATATCACTAATTGTTATTTTGGTCAGAATTTCTGTGCATCTATATGATAAAGTTGAATTTCAGTGGAACATAAATAGACTTAAATACCTTTGTGAAACATTGCTATCTAAAATTTTCAAGTGTGTTCAGTAAGGACAAATTAAGTGGTGTGGGGTAAAGCTGTAGTCAAGTAAAGCATTTAAATATATACATGTAATTCAGGGTGTTAACATGAGGTGAAGTTCATCACTTACATTTCTAACAATTATAGAATGTGATGGGATTTTCAATGAAGGTTGTTGCTTAACATTACCCTTGAAACTTCATTCAAAATTATTTATGGGCATATAAATATATGCTTACCTACCAACTTAATACAGCATGCTTGCGTTTGATTATACAGAAGAAGGCAGTGCACTTCCATGGCAAGAGTACTCAGCTGGGAGTCAGGATACTTGGGCTCTGTTCCTAGCTTTGGAATTGACTATGTGACTTTGAACAAACTTCTTATCCTTTTTTTATGTTCACTTGCCTTGTTAGTTTAAGTAAGTGGGGTAATGGTGTTTACTCTGCTTTGTAAAATGGATTGAGATGTATTGATGAAAAGCTCTAAAATTGCTACAAATTTGTCATAGTAATCATCCACAAACCAGGAAGCAGAATTTGGGAAAATATGTCTCACATTTTTATGAAAGGCTACACTTTACCCCTATAGATAATGCCTTCCCAGAACCACAGGGAGTTACACATATCAACATGGTACAATCCCAGAAGAGCGCTTCTAATTTTTTTCTGGCACAGGAAGTCAAAACCAGCCCTAGGATTTGAACTTGGAATCTCTCCATGCAGCGCTGGAATAGAAACAGTAAGGTGTGTGTGTGTGTGTGTGTTGAAAAAGTCTGTAGGTACAAAGAAATGTAATAATCAAGGTCAAATTACTGCTACTTCCACAGCAGGAGAGCGGAGGCCAGAGCTGTGGTGTCTTGCAGGTATTTTAGCCTTTTGCAATATAATTATAATCAGTGTAAAACAGCTTTCAATATTTATGAAAATGTTATTTGAATGAAAGAAACATTATAGGCCTGATTCTGATAGGTCCTTATATGCATACATGCAAGGATGAGAAGAGCATATTTCTTCATTCCTGCCTAGCCTGTATCCTTAACCTCTCCCCTCCCTCAGTCCTAAGAATCCCACTCAGCTGATGCTGCTTAAACCTGGAGACACTTACAGCCTCTAAAGACAGAAAGTCATCTCTTTTTGAGCATCCAAATGCTTTCTAACCATCTATGCAGCATTGTTATCAAAACTACTTCCCCTGCTGTGTGGACACATATGCGCAGGGCCAGGCAATTATTTCAGGTGGAGGGCCACTTACTGAGTTTTGGCAAGCTGTTGAGGGCCACATGAGTAGCCTTGCCCCTTAACAGGTGTCCTGCCATCTGGTCACCATCTTGGGACCAGAAGTAGCACCCCCTAACCCCTGACCTTTGCCATCAGAAGTCCCTCCCCTTGCCCCCAGAAATACTTCTTTCAGCAAGGGGTTTTGTCATCTCAGAACCAGGAAAAATACCAACTTATATTATAAAAAATGAAACAACTATATTAATCATTAATTTGATTTAAAAAAAAAACAATTTTGTCTTTATTTACATGTGTTTGTGCAGTGTATACAGAGGTGATGGAACAATAGTTTAAAATGAAGTCTTACACTTATATGTTCTGGGGGTGGGTAGAGGTTTGTGGGGGGCTGTGGGTGTGTGGGTATGTGGGTGTGCATGTGTGTGGGGGATTTGTGGGGGGTGGATAGGTTTGGGTGATGGGGTGTGCTTGTGTGACTCATCCTATAAACACACACCCACTCTCCCTCTCCCCCTTATTGCGTGCACACACACACACACACACACACACACACACACACACACACTGTGCCTCCTGCTCCTGGCCCCAGGGTACTGGTGTGGGGACTGTGCTCCTGCGGTTTGGTGATGCAGCCAGGGGCAACGTGGTGCTGGAGCAGTTGGCCAGTGTGCAGGGAAGTAGTGAAAGCAGCCACAGGCAGAAGCTTCTGGTTAGAGGGGGCGGTGGTGGCAGGGGGGCTAGGGGCCGGGCCAGGCCCGCCTTGGTGCTGGGTCCAACCAGCTTCCCCTGGGGCCTACTGCCCCTGGCTCCTGCCATGTTTGACAGGCAGCCAGGAGCAGATAAATATTAATTTTCTAAACTTTTTAGGTGCCCTGCGGGCCAGATAGAATGGTGTAGCAGGCCAGATCCAGCCTGTGGGCTGTATTTTGACTGCCCCTGTGTAAGCATGTGCTTGTAAACTGAGCATGCTCAGTAGGCTATGCACTGACTATGCTTGCATGCAGCTACATACGCATACCCATTGTGGATCTGTGTGTCCAAGATCTAAAAATGTAGCTGGCTAGAAACCAATGACTAAAGAGTGTTAGATGAGCAAGGAAAACAGAAGCTTTTCTATTTTTTTTTAGCTCCACAAGCTGCATGGTTCAGGGACTTGCCTAGGAAGTTGGAGATCCAGGTTTCAGTCCTACTCCCTCCAGTCTTCTCTTGGAGGGTTTTGAACCTGTTTCTCTCAGACCTACCAGCATATTGCTATGACTAGCATACCAAGGATTAAGCATTATCCATGCCCCTTGCCCGCTCTACTTTGGAAGCTGGCTGCATGGGTGGCCAAAAGAGGGATATATTTGGGGCTAAGGGTGTTAATGCTAATCTGGTAGGGAGTATGTCCTGGACCCTTTCTCTCACTAAGGCAAAAACTTCTGCATTACTTTCCACCCATGTTACCCAATAACTAGCAAATGCAAGGCTCAGGTTCAAAAGAATCATTAACTCAGGCTCAACCTATGGCATAGTAATTAGACTTGTGTGCTTGGGAAATCAAAGAGGTATAGGTTCAAAACCTTCTGTAGGTGGGAACCTAGAAGGTGGGTCTCTTTTCCTGGACAAGTACTGTAAACACTTAACTATTGGGGCTAAAGTACAGGTAGGCCTTTTCCTGGACTTAAGCTCAGTACTTGTATACATACTAGCCGAGTATGTATACAAATACCTGAGCTTAAGTCCAGGAAAAGGACTGAGTATGTATACAAGTGCCTGTGTACCTTAAGGATAACCAACCATAGGTATGTGTGCCATAATTAGGAGGGAGAGATTTTGGTAGTTATGATAGGACTTTTGGTTAAAATGAATCCCAATTGGCCTAATCTTGTCACATTATTTTCATTCTATATGCATAAAATGGTACATAGTCATTCCATAGTCTCCCTGATGAAACTGGTGTTTGGGGTTTATGGTCTCAGCGTGATTCCTTTCGATACACATTTGGCAGAGAAGCAAGTGAAGAAAAGTTTCAGCCTCTCCTGCTTCCCTGGCTTGTCTGTTCCCTGTCTTGTCTTCCCTTTCCACCCAATATCTCCTGCCAAGCTGAGCCCTTGGATTCACCAGTCAGCATGGATTCACCAAGGGCAAGTCATGCCTGACCAACCTGATTGCCTTCTATGATGAGATAACTGGCTCTGTGGATGTGGGGAAAGCAGTGGATGTAAAATACCTTGACTTTAGTGAGGCTTTTGATACCATCTCCCACAATATTCTTGAAAACAAGCTGAGGAAATATGGGTTGGATGAATGGATTGTAAGGTGTGTAGAAAGCTGGCTGGATTGTCAGGCTTAGTAATCAATGGCTCAATACTGGCTGCCAGCAAGACACTAAGTGGAGTGCCTCAGAGGTCGGTCCTGGGTCTGGCTTTGTTCAATATCTTCATCAACCATCTGGAAGATGGGATGGATTGCACCCTCAGCAAGCTTGCAGATGACACCAAGCCAGGGGGTTCAGTAAATGCACTGGATGGTAGGGCTAGTGTTGGCTACAAATGTTCAACTCGGGATCCTTAAATTTCTAGTTTATTAGGCAGATTGAAACACTGTAATCATAAACCTTGGGGCTGGTCCCCACACACACACACACATGCAGACACATACACACACACGGTAGCAGGCTACAGAGTCAGGTATACCTATCCTACAAGCGCTGGGGTCTGTCGTTGAGGCTTCTTTCAGCGTGGTGTTATCTTCCAGAAGGGGGTCGCTGGCTGGTCCTTCTGGCTGGACAGGTCTTGTCGAGATGGAGATCTAGAGGGCACCACTGAGGGTCACTTTTCACTGCCTTTTATCTGTCCTTGGCAGACTTTGGTGACTCCCCAGTTTTCAGGTTTGCCCAATCCAGGGGTCATTGACCCTCGTGGTACTTCCCCCCCCTCGATGGCTACTGGACGGCATCTGTCAGCCCCAGGGGTTGTCCGCATGTACGTGCAGGTTTGGGAGTCCGTTGATGAATTTAGAATAGGGCTCTGGGAGTGGTCGATCTGGAGATATTCAGCCCAAAAGTTGGTCCCCGGTGTTGATTAACTCAGGCCAGGGCTTCTAGCCCTTGATCAGTGACGTTTAGAGATTTCCCGGTTGTTACATTGTCTTCTATTGAGTTCTTCCGCTGGTTGATCTGCAGCTTCCCAGGTGTTAATTGCTGTGTGCTGCTACTGTGTTACACATTCAATCACGTTACACATTCAATCACTGATTCACT
>NW_005842515.1:83206-102876 GCF_000455745.1 Alligator sinensis | reverse complement strand
ACACAAATAGATAAAAATACCAAACTACAAGGGGAGATACAAAATGCGCGCACACAAATTTTAAAACACAATTCCTTTTCTTAAAGTGAAAGAGAGAGGAAGGAAGAAAAGGTAGAAAAAGAGAAACATATCCAAAGAGGGGAGAGCAAATGCAGGCAAGAGGAAAAGGGGGCTTTCTGCTACACTAGTATTCAGAGTGATCTAGATAATTTGGAGAATGGTCCAAAAGAAATCTCATAAGGTTCAACAAGGACAAGCACAAAGTCCTGCCCTTAGGATGAAAGAATCCCATGCACCACTACAGACTGGGAACTGACTGGCTAAGCAGCAGCTCTGTAGAAAAGGACCTGGGGTCCTTGTCCTACAGAGGACAATAAGATGGATATGAGTCAGCAGTGTGCCCTTGTTGCCAAGAAGGCTAACAACATACTGGGCTGCATCAGTAGGAGTATTGCCAGCAGATTGAGAAGTGATTATTCCACTCTATTCTGCACTGGTGAGCCCACATGTGGAGTACTGTGTCCAGTTTTGAGCCCCTCACTATAGAATGGATGTGGACAAGTTGGAGAGAGTACATCAGAGATCAATGAAAATGGTTTTGGGGGCTGGGGAACATGACTTCTGAGGAAACTGGGTTTATTTCATCTGCAGAAGAGAAGAATGAGAGAGGATTTGATAGCAGCCTTTAACTACCTGATGGGTAGTTCCAAAGAGGATGGATCTATACTGTTCTTAGTGGTGACAGGTGATGGAACCAGGAACAGTGGTCTCAAATTTCAGCAAGGGAGGTTTAAATTGGATATTAGGGAAACTTTCTCACTAGGAGGTTGGTGAACGACTGGAACAGGTTACCTATAGAAGTGGTATAATCTCCATCCTTGGAAGTGTGTAAGGCCCAGATAGGCAAAACCCTGGCTGAAATGATCTAGCTGGGAAATATTCTGCTTTAAGCAGGACGTTGGACTAAATTACCTCCTGAGGCCCCTTACAACACTAATTTTCTATAGTTCTTTGATTCCACACTTGAGGGGTGGGTGGTGGGGGTGCCTACCCACCTCCCTCAGACTCCCAACTCCTCTGTGTCTCACCCATGATGGTTAGGACAGTTACCTTGCTGTGGAGATCTGTATTCCAATCCATCTTTTCATAGCAATATACATTATTTTTATTAAACAACCACACTTTAATCTATAGTAATCTAATCAATATTAGGCCAGTCATGCTCACTCTCTCACTCTAAATGGTCAATGAATGCCAAATTCTTTAACTACTGCATTGTTGGTTAAAAGGAGGACACCAGCATCACAGACTTTTGTAAAAAACAAAGGTTGGTTTAGACAACAAACTTGAACAGCTACTTCAGGTTCGTGAGTCCCAGTAAGAAATCGGTACTTCCCTGCAGCACAGAATACTCCCTTGAGGCTGATGGGATTTAAGATGCATTCTCGTCCTTGGTGTTCTTATTTGTCAGGTAAGGCAGCATCGTTTAAGCATTCTGGCATTTGTCACTGTTGTTCTTAGGTGTCTGCCTATCTCTCCACATGCATCATATATCAGGCGTGTGACCTTCACAAAGGAGTTAGACCCCTAATTTATGACTGAAATGAATACTAACCATTGCAGGGCTTAATTTTAAGTGTCTAAGAAGGGCTTAAGAACCTAAATATCTTTGTGAATACCTTTTGTTAATCTGGTCCATAATCCCTTTGCTAAAGAGAAGGAAATTAAGGCAATATTCCCCTCCTGTAATGCAGAAAGCCAGGATGTACCTATAAAAGGGCATAGTAGCAAGTCCACAGTGGCTTCATATTCAAGAATTTCCAGCATTTTTCCTGGGGAGCTCTGACTTCAATGGCCTATGACTAGGAAACATAGTTGAGGCCTATGCCCTGCTTAGGGTTTGAATTTTAGATGGAACTGCTTCCCTGAATAAATATTATTTATCAAACCATTTAGTCAAGAAAGATCTCAGAGAGTTACAAGGTTTAAAATGAAACTAATTCAGAGTTAAAAAAAAATTCTAGGGGAATTAAAATAATTGAAAGATTAAAAAATAGCAGCAGACCTTAATAGAGGGGTGACTACAATATTACAGCAACAGGAAGAATCAGAACTGTGAGAACACAAAGTATGCTTGAATAATAGCCATAAGGCATCTGAGAAGAACAGTTATCTTGTTCCTCCAGAAAACATTATTGCAATTATTCCATACCAGGTGAACAGGAAACTTCAAAGTTTAGGAACAGGAGAAGTTGGCATGTCTGCTGAAGAAGGAATGGAGGTGACATCTCAGGAAGAAAATAGCAGATTTTACACACAAGAAATCAAATCAGAAAATAAATTTACACATTCTATTTCTATTCTGATTAATTAGGAGAATATTTTGAGTGGGATATAGCAGGTCTATTGCTAATTAGCTTATCTCACATAAATGTGCAGGATAAAAAAACCCAAAAGAACTGCAAGTCTTTTCTATGGTCTACATCCTATTAAAAACCTGATGGGTGAAAGGGCCATCAGGAATGATGTATTCTGTTACTGGCTTCCAGAACAGCATCTAGCTGATAATCTGATCCCTGAGTGATCCTTGCCTAGGAAATGACCTGCTTGGTGGCACGGAAGCAGAAAGGGATCTTGGAGTCCTAGTGGACTCCAAGATGAACATGAGT
The DNA here is from genome assembly GCF_000455745.1 of Alligator sinensis. Classification (NCBI taxonomy): domain Eukaryota; kingdom Metazoa; phylum Chordata; order Crocodylia; family Alligatoridae; genus Alligator; species Alligator sinensis. The sequence goes on along the minus strand of NW_005842515.1, from coordinate 100,207 downwards.
CGTCAGTGTGACGAAGCCATCAGAAAGGCTAATGGCACTTTATTGTGCATCAGCAGATGCATGACGAATAGAACCAAGGAGGTGATACTTCCCCTCTATCGGGCACTGGTCAGACCGCAGTTGGAATACTGCGTTCAATTTTGGGCGCCACACTTCAAGAAGGATGTGGATAACCTGGAGAGGGTCCAGAGAAGGGCCACTCGTATGGATAAGGGCTTGCAGGCCAAGCCCTATGAGGAGAAACTGGGGCACCTGGACCTCTTCAGTCTCCGCAAGAGAAGGTTGAGAGGAGACCTTGTGGCTGCCTATAAATTTTTCACGGGGGCACAGAAGGGAATTGGAGAGGTTTTATTCACCAAGGCACCCCCGGGGGTTACAAGAAATAATGGCCACAAGCTAGCAAAGAGCAGATTTAGACTAGACATTAGGAAGAACTTCTTTACACTTAGAGTGGCCAAGGTCTGGAACGGGCTCCCAAGGGAGGTGGTGCACTCCCCTACCCTGGGGGTCTTCAAGAGGAGGTTAGATAAGCATCTAGCTGGGGTCATCTGAACCCAGCACTCTTTCCTGCCTATGCAGGGGGTCGGACTCGATGAGCTATTGAGGTCCCTTTTGACCCTAGAATCTATGAATCTATGAGTAGCCCTAAGTAACACTCTAAATTACACCAAATCTTAAAACTATCCCCAGCTTGTTCCAGGAGAAGAAGTCACAAAAGTTTTATAAAGCCACCTTTATTGCTCTCATCTCTTCATGAGTTCTGCTCTAAGGACAATTTAGGTGGATGCAAGGTTTGGAACCTAATTCTTTATTGGAGGAGAAAGATGGAGGGAATAACACCTGCATGTTTCTTAGGCTCAGACCTGATCCCATCACAACTGAGACCCAACCAGCTCTGAGGTTTGCCACTCACATAATGCCTCATAAGCAGATTGGAGTATATGTCATCTATGCTTCTTCCAGCTGTCTTCCTCTCCAACATGCCACCATAATGAGGACCATGGGAAAAGACACAGACCTAGATTTGGTATATTCAAGTGCCTAAGTCAGAGAAATTCCTGTTTCTCACCATTTAATGCTACCTGAGCAAGGTTTAAAAGTAAAAGAATATGAGCAAATATAAGTAATATTCTGAATTCTAGAAATACAAACATGAAAACAAAGGGTAGGGGGTTTTTTTGATGTAGTGGTAGTTCTGTACAATAGTTAATATTCAAGTTATATAAATTAATGAAAATTAGTTATCAAAAACATAACCACAATGTGATTACAGTGTAATTGAAGTGTAACAACAGTGTAATTACAGTCACTGTATTATAAAATGCAACTTTAATTTGCTTATGCTTATTCAGGATGCATAAATGCTCCCTGGGAAATTGTATCATTATCATTAATCTTGGCTCACTTTAGGAATTCATGGAAATGGCAATAGAGTTTTACAATCTCATTTTTGTACGATTACTAGAAAACAGCCAATTTGCTTTTTAAAGTGTTTCTAATTCTTTGTGCAAATTCCATGTAAATTATATTGCTGTATCCATTTCTCTCTCAGCAAAAATGATACATTTACTATTTACAGCCAGAGTCAACTCATCTGATAGAAGCATTATTCTTATATAGTACGCTAGCTAATTAGCACTCAATTTTCTTTTTTTTCCTAGTTGCCCCAGAGAATCAACTCGGGAGGCTGTTACGTGGATGTTACTGTCTACTTTCCAAAGCGATTGAATGTTTGCAGGTAGGTGACTGGGCAAGGTTCTTTAGTAGAAATGGAGGGAGAGTTTCTGATGGTCATGCTAGAACTCCAGGTTAAAATAAATCCCACTTGTGTTAATCTTGTGCCATTATTCTCATTCTACCTACAAAAAATGATTCAATATAATTACACTGACCTTCTTTGGCTATTCAATCTCATACCTAGAGAGATTGAGATAAATTATAAATTATTTCTGGGGTAACCCTACCGTTCGGGGGAAACCCTAACTTGTAGGCAGGGGCCGTGTCTATACAAGGTGCTACACTATTCAATCCCAGACCTAGAGAGACTGAGATAAATTATAAATTCTTTATTGGTGTTTCCCTATCTTTCCTTGTAGGCAGGGGCCATGTCTACACAAGGCACTACTGTGCAGTAGCATCAGAAAAAAATGTGCAGGGATGCTACTGTGCAGTTATGCCAGTTACTGAACAGTCATTAAGTACTTGATTATGCACTAATTGTGCAGCTCATGTAGACATGGCCAGGGAGAACTAACTATTTTATTCTTTGGAAGGGGGTTCTTTTCTCTGTCTCTCTCTCCTCAGCTCAGTGACTGTTTAGTGCAAAATCTTTTCTACTCAGTTTCTGTGTAGTGCCGTAGGGTTTGATAAATGACAAACTCCCATTAAAATCACAATATCCACTTAAAATCTAATTAAATAGCACTGTGAGATGGGGTAGCATTATAATTTGTGGCAATATTAGGTAGTGTTACTGTATTGGGAATGAAATTAGAGAGCGAGAGAGAATGAGCATAAGACTCTCTGCTAAGGGGGTCCTTCCACTAAAGGTGGAAAAGGATGTCCAAGGAAGGAGACAGAATTCTCATTAGAGTAGCTTAGAGGGGCAATGTACCAAATGACGGTAACCTTTTTCTTGATAGACCAAGCTATGATGTTTCACTGATTGTCACTAATGACTTTTCTGTAGTCACTTATCTGGACACTAACTCTTGAAACATATTGGTAGTTAAGGAAAGGACAACATCAAACAGCTGCTTTAGAACAACAGCCTTCAACCAGGCTCAGATATTATTTTGTGTGTTGAATACTTATTCTGTTAAAACACTGAACTCTTAAACAAACAAATGTGGGTGTTACTCCACTCAGAATTCAGCCCAGGGAAAGGGTTTTTAAGGTGGCAGATGACTCTAAGAAGGGTGTTTACTTACATCCCAGTGTTACCCCACCACACTAGTTAGTACAAATAGAGAGACTCCTCAATTAACTGGAAACCACAAAAATGTATTAATATTAATAGACGACAATAACAAAATTAATATGGAAGATTATATACAGTGGTAAGTAAGAAAACAATGAGAGAGAGAGAACAGAATACAGACCCTCAGTCTGTGTACTCCAAACAATGTTGCAAATTGCATATACTTACACAGAGAGCTTAGCTGTTACAGGCTCTCGGGCTCTATACTTACAATGATAACTGTGCAGATTTCCCATCTCCCTAGGAAATTTTTCCCCTCTCTAGGGTACTCTTTCTTCTTTAATTAGGGAACAGGTGATACTTTACCACAAGAGTGTTGATCCACTGGCACCAGTCCTGATCTATGGTCAAATCCCAAATTTATCAGTGGGGAACCTAGGATACAGACAACTCCAATCAGTCCGTAGGCACTAGATACTCACAAAACTACCTCTATCTCACACAGTCACAAATTCACTAGACTCCTGTCAAGGCTTACCCCAGACACACACCAACTCACACAAAACCCACAGACGCGCACACTCATATGTCAGAGTGGAGCTCAGGCCCTTTTATATCCCCAAATCACAACATGTTCACAGTCCAATTATATCTCTTGGGCACATGTCACTCAACTGCTCATCCAACTGGTTCATCTGTCAGTCATCACACTGAAACAAACATCTGTCTTCCCACTGCAGACCAGTCATCATCCACTTTACCTCAGGAGATAGTGGTCACCTTTTTGGCACTAAAATCCTAGGTCTTCACTGTGCATGCTTGACATATGTAACTAGGTCAGCACCTTCTTAGAGGTGGACAGTTCACTGGCTCTCAAACCTTCAGAACCTTGACCTACTGCGCATGTGGAGCATTGAAGCTACTTAACATTACATCACTCTCAGATAGGCCAGGAGATGTAGGAGCACCATGCACTCTATGATTCCATTGATTTCACTAAGTTAATAATGAATGACAGTATTTCCTTGGGATATAATGATTTATGATTATTACAGGACAAAATAAATAAAAATCAGTGGGCATATCTACATGTGCATTAATGCACTGTAGTTACTGAGCATTGAGTTTACTACCTGTAATAAGAGGTACTAACTCAATGCACAGTAACCAGTGTTACTGCACAGTAGTGCCAGTGCACACCTTTTTAGTGACAATAATGAACAGTAGACTAATTGTACTGTACATTAGTGCAACAGCATGGCGTTTGCTGTGATGTGCTAATGCGCAGTAGAATTAGTCTACTGCACATTTAGCATCTTGTGTAGATGCGGCCAGTGATAACATGGGGCTCTTCTCATAGATCTAAACTGATTTTCTGTGAAATTTTGTAATGGACAATAAGCCATTATTTCTGTAGCAAGCAAGTGAAAGAAACTAAGTTAAACTGCTTGTTGCTGTGTTATTGTGGTCACATTTTTAAGTGATAACAGCACCAGTGAGACTTCCTTGTCACTGCTGGAGCACACCAACTCTTATTACATGTTTTCACTTCAGCACAAAATTCTACAGATTTATGCCCATGGTATGACCAATCTGACAGAGAAGAGATTGGAAGGTGACCAATCTATTTAAAACCAATTTGTACTTTTTGTTTGCAGATATGAGTACTTAGTTTTGCTATATTGCACTTTGAACAAACATCACACTTTTCAGGAAGTTTGGTCAGTCAGCAAAGAAGTAATAAAGATTCACAACCCAAATGCTGTTCTGAACCTGATGGTCACCACGTATTCATTGTATGTCTATGTCAGAACTCTCCTCTGGCCTTGATGGTTTGACAGATGGTAATGGTGTGATCCAGCATTGACCTGTCAGGAATGAATACAACCTACGGTAGTCTCTTCGATCTCAAAGGCTGCAGGGATCTATTTAATAAAAGCATACCATTTGTTTGTGATGGCCAGAGGGTAGAGAGAAAAGATACAATAGTATAGTTGAAGTTGCAATGTGACCTTTTCCTGTTGCACAACGATAGAAATAAGCCCTCGTGAAATATAAATAAAAATGTCTCTTGTTCCTTTTACTTGAGATTCTTTGGTTTCAGAAGCATAGGAGCTGTTTCCACAAGGCATCTGGAGCCATGCCATTTCTGAATCCTTTATATCACCTTTAACTTTTCTACAGTAGATGTTATATAGCCAAAGTTCACTAAAGGTGTATTTACAGCCAAGGCAAAGGATTCAGACAGTGTTGTTATTCAGAAGTAATGAAATAAATGTGATGCTACAGGCATGGAATTATTTGCTTTAAGTTTCAAGAATATTTGGAACATTAAGCCTATTCAGTCAATACAAAAACCTCTTGCAATAATGCTAAACTGGCACAATGTTAAAAGGAGACATATTTAATGGTTTAGTCCTTCAAAATCTGTTAAACCCATATCTGTGCTGTAAAGAATATCCTGTTAAAGTGAAACTTAAAATTATGAAGTAATAGATGGTCAACCTAATTAGTCAACTCTTCATATAGAATGGTACTTGTCTTCAGATATGACTTTCTCCTTTAAAGAAAATTAAACACAAACTCTGCATGCAGATAAAGGAAAGGCTGAGGCTGGAAATCCAGGAAGTGAAGTTCTGTTAGACTGGCATGCCAATTACAAAACTTTAAATCCCTCACTACCAAAAAAAAAAAGGGTTTAAAAACATGTCTTTTTCATACATGTCAAACATGAGATAAATGAGCTTACTTTTTCAACTGAAGAATTTTTTTACTTCAGCTTAGAAGTTTTAAAAAGGAAATAAAAATGTTTTACAGACACTGTTATGGAAGCTTGGACCTTACAAAGACACACACACACACACACACTACTCACCTTCTATTTTTGAGAATAGAGAGATTTTATACCCAGAGCTCTGGACCTGATATAAGTGTTTATCAACGATTATAGAAGTGGTTGCTATCTGTAGAGTTAGACCTAAGATAGTAGAACCCCTGTAGGAATAGCCAGGTTCATGACATTAGTCTTGAAATGTCACAGAACCAAGTGTGCTGTTACAGATTACCTTTAAACCATCATAAAGGCACTTAAAATGGGAGCATGCTCCCATTAGAGAGTGTTATTCCATTTTAAGTACCCTCTAAATATTTTAAAGATAAGCCAAATGAAATCAGGGTTATCTTTGTTCCATCTTACCCAGGTCATTCCAGGGTTTTTTTGGTCTACACTTAATTAAATTAAGAGTTAATTAAACTCTTAATTTGCAGTCCTCCAGCATCCCAGGATGCACAGCTCCTAGCCCCTCTGCCCATACCTCTACTCCTCTCCCCTTTCCCTCTGTCACACGAAGTGCAGTTGGCTTGAGAGATTTCAGTAGAGTAAAACCATGAAGCAGGGTAAGCATGGTTCCTTGGCTCCATAGTCAGAGTGTAGAGTGGCTGGATTTAAGTGCAGGGAGACCATGCAGATGGAGGAGGCATGCCTGCTTCCTTTGGCTCCCTGATTTTATTGCTTGGTGGCTCCATGATGAGAGTGGAGCTATTGGGGTTTAACAATGTTAATACTGTCAAGTTTACAAACACCGTTCACAAGATAAACCTTGAGTTTTCATATAAGAATCCACAGTATTAAAACTATTCTGCCCTATTGGGGTCTTTGAATGCTTTGCAACAGAAGAATTGCTTTATAATTTTTCTATTGTATAAAAAATGAGTGAAAACTAAGAGCTGGCATTTCCCGATGAGTGCCTCAAGTCTATCAAGGGGTGCCTTGAGTCTTTTGAGGGCTGCTTGAAGTAGCACCTTGTCAAGGGTATTTAAATGCATCCAGTTCTCTGGAGATAGAGCGGGGAGAGACAAGGATGCTGGGAAGGTATAGCCCAGTACTGCCCAGACAGACAGCAAGCTCCTACTGAAGCCCTGCTTAACTCTTGTGTGGAACTTGTCATCCATGTATTTCAAAGCATTTTGTAAGGACGCTCAAAGTTGTCTCTCATATTGGAAACTGGAAGAGAAGCTTCCCAACACCATACGGCAAACTAGCAACAGAACTGGGCCAGAACTCATCTCTCCTGATTGACAGATCAGAGAATGAGCTAAACAACATTGTCACCTAAAATTTAAAAGCACAAAAATGATTTTTTTCTTCTGAAAAGTTGGATCATATTACTCCCAGCCTGACCCAAACTTAAATACCTAGTGATTTAAACTACTTTCTACAAAATCCAAAGTGTAGATTCTTTAGAATGGGTCCTGAAAGATGGTTAAAATTCTAAAATTTAAATTGTTTTACATATGAGCTGTTTCCTTGCCTCACCACAATATAAATCAACATAAGGGGATCTCTCTCTCTTCTCTCTCTAAAATACATATATACATACATATCTATAAAAGCCAAAGCATATTGATACAAGAGAACTCTTACCAGTTTCTAGTACAACAGAAAGAGTAATTACTGAAATACTTAGATAGGTATTTTCCCAGATCCCAATTGTCATGCTACATGCATAACTTCACTTGAGCACATTAGGCATTTTGGCCAATAGAAAATCCAAGATTGGATGTGTTATACACAGATTTTCAAGATGTACGTTGAACAAAGAATAATTGAAACCCTTTACAGCTGAACCAACTCTTGACCGATAAATCTCATAAAATGTAGATTTACTTTAGTAAAGATACCGAATGTTTGTTTTGACTGCAAAGGCCATATCACTGAATTATACTCTTAAATCCATTGTTTAAAGACTAGAGAAGACTAATAAATATTTCAGCCTTCTGGTTTCTTTGTTCTAGTTCCACACCTGAACCAGCACAAGTATATTATACATTTGTTTTGCTTTACATTAAACTTGGTATGTGAAAACATCCTCAAGACAAAAGATAGCATTGAATTTGTAGTCAAACTCAGAATACACATGTACTAAGACAATTAATCTCTATTCCATATTTAGGAAAATCTTAAGCAAGAAGGGTTTTATCAAAAGCATTGAACTGATTTTATTTTGCTCACTATGTACCATATATACTGTGAGCAAACATACTAGCCAATTCATTTAAAACATAAAAACCTCAAACTTACAAATGCCGCCATGACTATTAATCTTAAATAGCTGTCATAATCCATCTTTAAACAAAACATATTTGAAAGCTTTGCTTTCCACTACATATTTACTCATGTCCTAACAACACTTAATTTTCTAATCAATGTTTCTTCTTAGTATCTTAATATTTACAAGTATAAATGTTTGTAAACCTATAAATAACATCATAAATCACAATCTAATTATAACACAACTGGAATTTAGATTTGTAAAATACCAACGCCATTTAAAAATGATCCAGCTGAACCAGCATGTGCTTTATTTAACACCAGTGGCCATGTCTACACATGTGCTTAACTGTAAGTAGACTAATTAGCTGTGGAGTAAAGTATCACCATCTACACATGCAATACTATTAGGCTGCTGTAAACTAATTTATGCCACCGTAAGATAGTACTGTTGGAGACAGTACTATTTTATGGCGGGGTAATTAACTGCAATTAAACACATGGGTAGATGCCGACTGTGGGCTTAAATTGTACCCAGTCAGCTCAGCTAGCAGGGGGCTAGACTCCTGCCTACCACCTAACCACATGGCTCTAGACTTTCCACAGCATTGTGCTCCAGCCAGCCCTTCTGCCACCTGATGCCACCACTTGGAGTCTGGGGCTGACCCCCCAAGCCCCTGAGCCTGATGTTAATTGTTCCACCCCAGCTCAAATTGCTGCTGTCCTAGGTGCACATGTAGATGTGGTGCCCAGGAGTAGTTTACTCTGGCTCAAATTACTCCAGAGTTTATTACTTTGAATTAATTGCACATGTAGACACACCCATTTAGATCTAAAATAGCTGTAATTTATTATGAAGAGGGGAAGTGTATATTTCTGTCAACCAAAATGGGCATTCAGATTTACTGAATGAAAAAAAATGTAGAAGAATTATTAAAAAGTCAGGTGCATAAAATTTGAGTCCAATTTAAACAATGGGCATGTACAATACTGTGTCATACTCAACATTAGATCTACTCAGCTTGTCACAACCACAGTCTCATTGTGACCCTGATCCTGCATCATTAAAGTCAATGGGAAATTTGTCATTGGTTTCAACTTATTTAGGCATTCTTATTCATGCAGACATTCATGCATTGTACTGCAGTAGCATAATGCATTAGTTCACTGGGTACAAATATTTAAATGTGAACAAAACTGCTTTCATTAGTAATTAAAAAAAATGTAGCAAGAACATTTCTATTAGCTTTGTAAACCTTTACTCCAGAGCACACTCTTGTCTTAAACCAATTACATTTTCACTCTAGGTACCTTGTAGCTTTGCTTTACATGTAACTTCTCTGTCTCTTTAGACATTTTACAGTGGCTTACACTTGTGTGTCCAAGAAAACGATACCCTCAGCATTTGGTACCAGGATACATTTTCTTTTCAAATGATTTTTCAGGGAAGAAAATTTACAAAAAAACAAAAAAAAAGTAAAATAACAGCAGCAGCAACAACCACTGAAAAAAACACTTTTCACTCAGTTAAATGAAACGTTGTGCATCCCAGAGGAGTTTGGGAAGCTAAAAGTCAGAACTCACATTGAATGTGCCACATCACTTGATTTAAAACCTTATTATCCATTTGGTGATCAGTAATACTCAGTTTCTCACTGGGGAGAACATAGTAGGAAAAAACATTTTTCATTTTAGGTCACACAGGTTAACTGCCTTAGAGATGATGAAAAAGGGCCAAATTCAAACCTGAACACTTCACTAAAATAAGTGGAGCTGTATCCACTTAAGCCAGCTCTGCATTTGGCCTGTAGAGAACAGAACCAATTCCAGGTCTTATAACAATATTTTAACTGATACTGAAATCAGGGTTTTTGCCAAGTAAAAATGTAGCGAATGTTTGGCATCAGGGCATGCTTTGAACTACTTTCAGCCTTTTAGTCTCAGATTATTGATTGATGCGCATACCGTTCTAATGGCAGCTAGGTTATATGTTTTGGTATTTGGAAAATACAGAGCTGGAATGACATTTTCACATTGGTACTCCAGACTTCAGTTAGAGGTGATGCCAGGTATACTTGCTGAATACCTACCTGTGCATATGGGATTTACTACTTTTTAACTACTTACATCTGATGTGTTACCTGCACCATCCTTTTGTCACAGCTGCTTTTGGTCTATGGGCTGCCAACATCTTTGGACCTCAGAGACATGCTAACCTTTACATACATGGGGGTAGAACTAGACTTTTGGTGCATTTTTACATGTGATCTGGGATGCAGTGTGAGGTGCTTTAATTAGCAAGCCATGCACCCGTGTGTCATGTGCATCAGTGTCCCTGTGCATCCCCGCACTGAAAAAATGGCAGTTGGGCGCTTTGAACTAAAGCTCATCAAATGTGTTTTATTGCAAAACACCCTGCTGTCATTTTTTCAGTGTGGAGATATGTGGGGATGCTGATACATGTGATGTGGAAGGCTGCCGGTGTGCATCAATTTCCATGCTCCAGCAGACTTGATTAATTGAGTCTACTCTAATGCGCTGGATTGCCAGCATGTTGGAGTAGGCTCCCTGCACGTCTATAGGAGCCCTCAGTTCTTCCCATTTAAGAAGTCATGAGTATACCCTCAAAGGTTCTGTTGCCCAGTGGAATCAGTGCTTTGATGAACTAGCCAAGAGGGAAACATTTTTAAAAAGAAATTAAAAGCCTAACTGTGAGACCTTCAAGATAATCAGGCAACTAAAGCTGCTTCTAACAACTTAGGTACAACTGACATTCTCCCAACCACTGCTCGGCTATTGCTTAAACTTTTCAGTGCCTAAGTTGCTGACAGCATTGTGCGCAAAACTGTTTATGAGTCAATGGTGCTGCACAGCTAATGAACTTATCACAGCCTGGAGGCCACAAAGCCCCTTCTGTTAGAGGGGCCTGGCCCTGTAGGCCAGAGAGACCTTGCATAAAAAGATATTCTAGGTGTCCCCTGGTGATTAGAACAGTCATGCTGGAGACTTGGGATTAAGACCCTGCTCTGAATTTGAACCTTGGTGTCCCATGTGAATGGCCTACCTATTAGGCTATTAGTTATGATTAGGTCTTCCTCTCTGTTTTTATGGATAGGAAATTCAGGTTTAAGCCTCTAATTTTAGAAATGATTTGACAACTGAGGATACTGAGTGAAGGAAGGCACCAGTCTTTGGTCAGGCTGGCTACTTCGGCACAAACTCCTTCCCTTTTTCTATGCATTTCTCTCTTGATTAGTTTGGCTAGCTCTCCACTCAGCTGGTTTCTAAAGCCGCTATTGATGTGCTGTTGATGCCTAATTCTCCTAAAGCATTGATTGAAGAGACTGGGTGCCTGACTTGGGGCAGAGTATTCTAATGGTCGGAAGAGTGTCTAGGGGTTATGTGGGATAATGCTAAGTTCCTTTAAGGATCTGTCCCTAAATACTTTTTGAAAATGACTTGGATGCTTTTGAAAATACCTTCCATGTTCTCAGACCCAGAGAAGAATGCTTTGCTTTCAAAAGCTTATCAAGGCTATATCCAAACTATACAGTTAGTCCAATAACAAATATTACTCAAAAAATCCTTGCCTCTCGGATAATTCTTGGATCATTGTGGCTCCTGCATAGCTCTAACACAGGGGCGGGCAAAGTCCAGCCTGTGGGAATCCTTCATTTCCCAGCACCCCTGCCCACATCACTGCAGCCAGTTTCCATGAAGACCCCAGGAGGGATGGAGTCCTGACTGCACAGTGCCAGGGTTTCCATGGAAACCAGCCCCAGCAGTGCTAGCAGGGCGTGTGGCTGCTCTGGAGCTGTGATTTTGTAGTGGTGACAGCATGGTCCAGAGCTGGGAAAGAGCTTCAATCTGCTACCTGCACAACCCTGCCTGGGGCATGTGGGCAGCAGATCATGGCTCTGCTCCAGATCCACACCATGCTATCACCACCTCAAAATCCCAGCCCCAGTGCCAGCTCCAGCCCCAGAGCAGCTCCCCATCCAGCCGTGTGCCCTGCCAGCTCTACTTGGGCTGGTCTACATGGAAACCCCAGCCCCGTGTTGTCAGGTCCCTGCCCCTCCTTGGGTTTCCATGGAAAGTAGCTGCAACAATGTGAGCAGGGGCTGCTGGGTAATGAAGTCTGGCTGCTGTGGAAATGGCCGGACCTGCCATTTTGCCCACCCCTGCTCTAACATCACTGTCCATAATCTAGTCTGTATTTTCAAGAAAATCTAAAACATATAACACCTAAAACATAATACAATAATTTTGACGTAACAAAACATAATAACATCTAAAACATAATATAACATATAGTACAGCAGCAACATACATTGCACCAGAAACACATATTCAAAATCTTTTCTGTAAGCCATCAAACGGAGCCACTGGAAAATTGGACCTGTTTTTATACAGTGTATAGCACGAGTTACATTTTTATCCAACACATTTCAACCTTTTTTTTTGGTTTTGATTAAAAAGAGAATTTTAAAAATTGCAAAGAAGGGAAAGCTTTCTTAAAATGCCGCTCTTAAAATATCAAAGAAAAAAATTGTAAGCTGCACTTCAATCAGGTATTGTTTCAGAGCTGCTTACACTTTTTATTGATAAATGCTTACTACTCATATATGACATTTGCTATTGGGTTGTATTTTGGAAAGTTTTAGAATACAATAGGGAAAACTATAAAAATCCTGTTCTTTTTAATTTGACAATGAGACAGTTTATGAAAGCCCAGTGATAGAGTGTCTCTTGTTTTATGATACTGACTTACATCCACAATAAAGGCTATAACTACAGCATTTTTCTTGCTTTCATTTTTTTTCCCCTTGGCTTCTCTACACCTGTGTTTGATTAGGTACAGAAAGATAAAAGCACATTACCTTAATTTTCACAACATCAATGCAGAATTAAAGAAAGGTTTCAGTTTCTTGCAGTTTTCTTTCTGGAGGCTCCAGGCAGCTGCTAATCATTATGTTTGTAATATTAAAACAAGACCCCGGGTTAGTTTGTGCTGGTTCATTTATAAGGATCTTCTGTATTTGATTAGACCATATAGTTAATAAGGATGTCAGATAGTAGCCATTGGGCTATTTATTTCTCTTACATTATTAACTGTCTCTGCTCTATAGGCTCATTTAGATTTTCTGTGAAAGACCCAGAAATGGGGCTATACATCTCAGTGATAATAGTTCTAAACTGCAATAGGCAGTTAAACTGCTTACCACCTCTCCTTGCCATAATGGTATTTTTTCAAGTGGTTTTCATTTCAGATATCTTCTGTGTCTCCAGGCTCTAACAAGGGTTGCTAATGGCAGAAAGAATATAGTAGAATGACAAGTAGAATTATAAAGTTGCTAGCAAATGAATAAATACATTGAAGTTGCTTTCTTCCCTCCCTTTTAAGTATATAAGCCTTTGACTCAGTTGGCGGTACTTAAAGTCATATTTTGACTGATACAAAAATGACACAAAGAGCCCTGGCTGAACAACTTAGGCCCTTTTGGCTCATTTGAAGCCCAGAGTAATAAGCACTAAATTGGCACAGCGAGTTCCTCCATTTAGCGCTGATATGTAAAATCTGTGCGCCAAATGGAATTAAGCTGCAGAGAACACAAAACCCGAAATGCCTATCTTGATGAGTTTCTTTTCTATTATGGGAATACGACTGGTAAGAAGCTGCACAGCAGACAAAATAACTTATTTTATAATTCAGTTACTGAGACAGCTACAATTTATAGATGAATAATATTTCTTCACAGCATAAAACGAAAAATGTCTCTTCTTTCTTGCTCATGCCATTTCTAGGCACCATCTAAAACATTGTACAGTATCAAACATTACAGACATTGCCCCCCTTTAAAACAACTTTGTCTTACTGGAACTGGGATTAGTGCCTAGAATTAAGTTTGTTAGGTGCCTAGAATCTTGCCAAATTTTAAACATTCTGGCCAAATTTCATCCTGGGTATCTGCCTCAAGCTGATCTTGTTTTTAACAAAAATGCTTTAGCCATTTGTAGGAATTAAATTGGGGCGGGGGGAGGGGAATGTTGCTTTCCTCAAGTTAAAACATTCTTAGCATTATTTAATTAAGAAATTCTGGTATCTTCATGTATTAAAGGAGGGGCTTGAAAATGCAGGGTGCCAGCCTAATCTCAGGGATGAGTCAGAAGGAGTTTGTTAGAGGCAGGCAGCTAAATTCTCTGAAGTGTCCATCTGGATTGAATGTACTCTGTCCCCTCACAGCCTTTATGTGCTGACTTTACTGTACATACAGTGTCCTGGTTTGTACTGACTGAGGAGGACTTCTCCAACAATTGCTCCTCTGGGTGATCAAGGACTGCTGTAATACAGAGCTTGAGAACTGAGAGCAGGAAGCCTGTCTCGAGTTTGGTGTCACTATTTCTCCTGCTCTATAGTGTGAAAGAGAGGAAGGACTGTTACTTCTTAAGGAGTGCAGAGAGTGATGAAAGTGGTAAAACAGAAGTTGTGTCAGCACGAAAGGAAGTCAGGGAGAGAGAAGAAAGGAGAGCTTTCTTAAAATACAGGAAGCAGAAAAGACAAGGTTTGGGAGAAGAGCTAGAATGGGCAGAAGCAGGAAGGAGGTAGAGAGAAAAAGACTGAATGAAGCTGAAGGGAACAAGTCAAATCCATCAAGGTACACTTCCATACAGAACCTAAAACTGGGGATTTCTCATCTCCTGTCTGCTATGAACAATGCACTGGCATTTTTTTTTCAGTTCATCCTAGGAGAAGGCAGTCCCTAAGATGGAGATGAAAGAAGGCAATCTACTCTTGGTCTCTGTATAACTCCAATAACTAAAGTGTCAGAGGTCTGTGTAGCGGGCCTAAAATTCAAACCCTGCTGATAAACCACATGGAGCCATGGTTCCACCTGTTGGAATTTTAGTAGGTGTCATTTTTTTACAATCTCAGGACACGACAGAAAAAATGACATCAAAATAATGCTAAAATTATAAAGTGAAGCATATGAAAGTTAGGCAGAGTCAGAACTAAAGCTACCAGTGTGCAACATTTTTAGCTACCATCAGTTTACTGGATGGTACTCATATGAGGGATAGCTGTTTGATATTCTGTACAATCACATGTTTAAAATTTGAAATGTGTACAAATACAGTGCTAAATTGGGATCTAAACTACCTACTCAAAGTCACTTGAGAAACCTCTGGAAAAACTAAAGATGTTTCCTTAAGGCTTTAAGGCATAACAGAGCATGGTACAGGAGAGGGGTGGTCCTTAGCTCCCATGCTCTAAGCTATATGTACTTTTGCAGAGACAGAGTGTATACAAAAATCCCCTTTCGTTCACATTGTAGAATTTTATAGCAATACTTTTGCCAAATAAAAGAACATTGGTTATTGTTTATGGGAGGCAGACCAGTAAATTTCATACTTACATCAAATTGTGTTCTGTAGTGCCTTGAATCATAAATATTCATAGTGGTACAAGCTAGAAACTGACATTTAACTAGTACAAAATGTTTTTGAATCATCAGGCCAATTTCTCCTTTATGTTTTTTCAGGTTGTTCCTCATATTATTACACTTATTTTTCTGTTGTTGCTGTCACTCTGTAATTATAAATTCCAGCATTGTTTGTTTTTTGTGCAATGAAATCATACCATATGGCTCCTATTTAATAATTAGTATTGTCACTGAATGATGTTTGACGTGGGATTCATAAAGTATTAACTACAAAGAGTACTGGAAACACTGACATTCCTCTGTTAGGATTTGTGCCTTTTGGTGTGGGAATATAGAGGTCTCAAGCTGTGCAAATCTATTAACAACACTCATTGTTCGTCCTTTTTCAAATCCACTATTATTCATTATAAAGACAGCATTAGCTGACCAGTCATTCACTCGAGAGAAAATCTTATTAAAATGGCCCTGTTTTTCCTCACACACTTATCAGGAAGTCAGATAGATTGTTACGTGGTATTTCCTTATAGTGATGATCACCTTATTGTGAAAGTATGGTGTGAGTTGTGTGTGTGTGTATCTGTTTATCAAGATCTTCATTGCCAAATGCATTTTAATACAACATCTCTCTATACATACATACATGTGTGTGAGTGTACACACATATTGGAGTTTTTCAGTATCACCCTTCAGCATAACCTGCAATGACCCATCCTTTAAATACTGGAATTCTTAAACCTGTAGCTTCTCATCATATTGTTTAAATATCTGCCAGCCTTCAAAGAAAGATCATCACTTCTCTGTGTTTTGTACCTGCATCAGATATCCAGTCAAAAATAAGGAGGTTTGGTAGCCTAAGGGGCAATAGAGGTAGCACAAAACAGGGATTTTTTTTTTCTCAAGAGACGCGTTATTATCAAGAAAATATAGTAAAAAATTGATCACAGGAAGTGGGCCGTAGGACTGCAGAATATAGAGATCCGCCCATCATCAAATCAAACAACTTTTTGTAAACAGGTCAGATAATAGACAGCTCAGAATTTGTCAAATTTACCAAACTTAACTGTTAATACCTAGCATTAGGAAGGCATTTCTCAGTGTCTGAGGTTAGGATTCAGGTGATCCACAAAACAGCTGACATTACAGTTGAAACTGACACCAATTTTAAAAGGAGATTTCTTCTGATTTATCAATTAATCTGGAGGCAGCTGAATATTGTGTTATGAGCTTTGCGTATGGTAATAACAGGGACAAGGAACAGGAGCTTATTGGTAATGAGAGGCAGCCAGGTATCATTGGGGGGATGGGGGGACTACCGCCACTGCTGGCCCGCTGAGCAATCCTTGCAAAGCCAGCAGATCACGGCGCTTCAGGGAGCCCACCCCTGCCCCAGCCCTGGTAAAATCTGTGTGCAAGGAAGGAGCCCCGCAGGGGGCACTTGCCTGCCTGTACACTAATGCCAGGAGCTTGGGGAATAAGCAGGAGGAGCTCATCCTCATGCTCAGTGCAAACAATTACGATGTCATAGGGATAACGGAGACCTGGTGGGACTCCACCCATGACTGGACCACGGGGATAGATGGGTATACCCT
>NW_005842515.1:45134-81148 GCF_000455745.1 Alligator sinensis | reverse complement strand
AATCCCGGGTCGTCATTCTCCCCCTGTACTCGGCCTTAGTTAGGCCGCAGCTGGAGTACTGTGTCCAGTTTTGGGCTCCACAATTCAAAAAGGATGTGGAGAAGCTTGAGAGAGTCCAGAGAAGAGCCACGCGCATGATCAGAGGTCAGGGAAGCAGACCCTATGATGACAGGCTGAGAGCCCTGGGGCTCTTTAGCCTAGAAAAGCGCAGGCTCAGGGGTGATCTGATGGCCACCTACAAGTTTATCAGGGGTGACCACCAGCATCTGGGGGAACGTTTGTTCACCAGAGCGCCCCAAGGGATGACGAGGTTGAATGGTCACAAACTACTTCAAGATCGTTTCAGGTTGGACATAAGGAAGAATTTCTTTACTGTCCGAGCCCCCAAGGTCTGGAACAGCCTGCCACCGGAGGTGGTTCAAGCGCCTTCAATAAACACCTTCAAGATGAAACTGGATGCTTATCTTGCTGGGATCCTATGACCCCAGCTGACTTCCTGCCCTTTGGGCGGGGGGCTGGACTCGATGATCTTCCGAATTCCCTTCCAGCCCTGATGTCTATGAAATCTATGAAATCATTGGCTTGTAGGAGCACATAAGTGAATGGGGGATCACTTCATGTTGCTGCGTGTTGTCAAGGTCCTGTCCTTAAAGCAAAATTGATTTTCATATTTTACATGAAACAGTTTTGCTGCTGGGAAGATCCCAGGTGCATGGATTACAAATGTACCTAGACTATAGCACACTGAGCCTGGTCGCAGCAGCCCCAGTGGCAGGGGACCTGGGGTGTCAGCTTGCCAGCCCAGGGCTGCTCCAGTCAGGTCAATGTGCTGTAGAGGGGCTGCCAGTAGCATGAGGGTGCTTCACTGTGGGACTAGCTGGCAGGCAGCCCTCACAGTGAAGCCCCCTTGTGTCCCAGCCCGCTGGCTCAGTGTCTACTAGGGCTGTGTGAAACAGCAGCGTTCTGCTTCGACATCCGTTTTGACGTTTAAGTGGAACAGCGTTTTGTTTTGAGTTTTGTTTTGTTTTGAAAACACTGTTCTGTTCCATTATGTTGAAATGGTTTTGCAGTTTTGATGCTGTTTTGACGTTTTGATCAGGCTGGGGAAGGGAACTCAGCCCAGCTCAGTTCCCTTCCTGAGCCCTACAATCGGGAAGGGGCTGGGGAAGGGAACTCGGTCCAGCTCAGTTCCCCTCCCTAGCACTGCGATGGGTCTCAGGAAGGGAACTCAGCCCAAATGAGTTTTCCTCCCCAGTGCTGAGATGGAGCTGGGGAAGGAAACTCAGCCTGGCTCAGTTCCCCTCCCCAGCACTATGATGGGGCTTGGGTAGGGAACTCGGCTCAGCTGAGTTCCCCTCCCCAGTTCTGAGATCAGGCTTCAAGAACTTGAAGTGATTGGACTTCAAATGGCTGCACTGGGCTGGGTTCCCAGCCATTTGAAGCCTGGTGCATGTGGGCAGGGAGCAGCCTTGGGGCTGCACCACACCTGCCTGCACTGGGCTGGGTTCCCACTGCTTGAAGCCCGATGGGGGTGGGCTGTGCCTGATCACAGCACTAGGGAGGGAGAAAAGGACTCTGCCTATTTGCTGTTGATCCCCCCTGATGAGCTTATAGGCAGCCACCAGGTCCCCCCTCAGCCTTCTCTGCTGAGGCTGAACAGGTTCAGGTCCTTCAGTCTCTCCTCGTAGGGCCTGTCCTGCTGCCCTCTCACCAAGTGGGTAGTCCTCCTCTGAACCCTCTGCAGGCTGGCCACATACATTTTGAAGTGTGGCACCCAGTACTGGATGCAGTACTCCAACTGTGGCCTGACCAAAGTCACATAGAGGGGGAGTATCACTTCTCTGGACCGGCTTGAGATGCACCTTTGGATGCATGACAAGGTATGGCTGGCCTTGCTGGCTGCGGTCTGGCATTGGTGGGGCTGCCGCACCACCAGCAGTCCCATCAGGCCTCCTGACCCTGACAGAGTACAGCTTCAGTGGTCATGCTTCCTTCTTCCCCATAGTTCCATCCCATACCTCCAAGATCATCCTGGCACAAAAGCTCAGCAGGGACATGTTCTTCCCCTGCTGGCTGGTGATGCAGTGAGTGCTGCATCCAGCTCTGAGAGTGGGGCATTAAATGGTTTTAAAAAAATGAAAAAAAGGCAATAGGTGCAGATGGAGTGAGGAGGGTGGCATTCACTCCATCTGCACCTGGAACTTGGGGAACCCCAGCTGCTGGAGGTTCACCTTGAGGAACACCAACTTCTATACCAAACCAGAACCCAAGCATGTGCAGTGGGGTGTCACTAGATCCCCAGCAATGCTGAACACCCTCTCACTCAGAACACTGGTCAGTGGATGGGGCAGGTGTTCCTGGGCAACTGTGGCCAGATCTGGCCACATATGGGTGAAGCTTGCCCAGTAGGCCAAGGGGGTCACATAGCAGCAGCTCCATGTCATCGGTGAGATAGGCAGCCACCAAGGCATGAGAGCTACCTGCCTGATGATGGGGTCTGGTGCCTCTGATCCCTACCATGGAAGCCATGCCCTTGGCCCACATTGGCAGCATTTGTGGTGGAGGAGGAGACTGGCTGGTGAATGGTGTGCTGGCATGGGACAGTGGATCCCCCTATTCCATGTCCCCCCACCTCTGCCATTCTGCCTTTCTGACTCTCTCACCAGTACCTCCATCCAGCATGTGAACTGTACTGGACTGCAAGTGATCAAGCTATTTCCTGGTGTCCTCCTTCAGCTGCCTCACCAGTGTCTGCACATCTGGAGACAGTGGCTTGCCCCAGCCAGGAACATTAATCCCCTGGAAGTTCTCCATTTGGCTCTGAAGTTTCCTCACTATAGGGATCACCTGCTTAAGGAGGGTATCACCAGTGCTGAGGGTCTCAGTGGTCTCAAGGGACGTTCTTGAGGACCACCTAGATCTGGGAGATGGTATCCCACTCAGCTCTGTTAAGGGGGCCGCTGATCCCAGTCTCCCTGAGTGAAGCCATCTCATGGATGGGCTTCTGTTCCTCCACCAGCTTCTTGAGCATCAGGTATGTGGAGTTCCACCAAGTCTCCACATCCTGCATGATTTTGTGCTGCAGGATGTTCAGCTCTGTCTGTCTGTCCTGCAGCATCTTTCCCCCCTTGATGCTGCAGTGGAAGTAGCCTGCCAGCTTCCTGCATGGGGAAATGAGCTTGCTGGTGATGCTGATGGTGTCACCGGCATCCCTGTCCCCCTCCAAGGCGTTCCTGACAATGAGGTGGAACTTGTGTGCCACACAGTGGATGCCAACGAAGTTGGCATCATGGACCACCTTGACCATACTGGTCCCATTGTCGGTCACCATGAAACTGTGGGTGCGCTCCCCCTCCCCAACGCACTGCCACTGCACCAAGCGGTTCATGGCCCACATGATCTTGGTTGCCATGTGGGACTCATCCATCACCTCAGCTTGACGGAGAGCCCACCAGTGGCCTGACTGGTTGCATCAGTGCCCTGTGAGGGAATGCGTGATCTCCACCCCGGCTACTCGAGATTTCTGAGGTGAAGTGTAAGGCCACCTGTGGACCTGCCTTGTGCAGCTCTCCCTCAAGTACTCTCTGCATGTCTCATACAGGGAGGACACCACTGTTCTGCTGAAGGTGGTGTCTGTGGGCACTTTGTAGGATGGGGACATGATGAGCCACCTGAACCCTGGCAGAGGCACAGCAAGAGGAGGAGTGGACTCAGCTGAGCTTCTTGCCTCTGCACCCTCTACCACAGCCTCCTCTGAAGTGCCTTCTGGGGAGGGAGACCTGGGTCTAGGGGAAACTTGAGGGGTGCGGAGCACAAACTCAGCTGATTCCCCCTCCTTCCCCAGAATTTCCCTTGCTAGGGTGCTCAGATCCAGCTCCAGCTCCAGCTCCATCTCTTCCTCTGGCACTGAAAGGCTCAGCATTGGAAGTGAAATCAGGGTGGAGGAGACTGTCATGCTGCTGCTGCTGCTGCTTGTTGCAGCAATGGTAATGAGAGGGGGCGTTATGGCTGGTGCTCTTGGAGGGGATGCAGACTCAGGCACAGGCAGTGGCACTGGCACTGCTCCACTCTCCTTGCTGCCTGTACAACTAGTGAAAGCCTCATGCCTGCCTGTTGTAGGAAAGTAGCTGTCTCAGTTTGGGCGGGGGGGAGGAGTGAGGGCTTACACCTCTCCCTCTACTCCCTCCTCCTCCCCTCCCTGAAGGCTTGCCAGCTGCCTTTCCACCACACTTTATGGTGTGTTTCATAATGTTTTGTCTTTGCCTTGGTGTGCTGGAAAATCTCTTTTCTTCTGTAATGTTATCTATCTGATTTATGCAATATATGTAGTTATTAAGATAATTGTATGTATGTGTATTTATGTAACATATGTATGTTTGTATGTATGTATTTATGTAATAAATAAGATAAAATATATAAATGTATGTATGTGTTTTCCTATATAAATTCTATATTATAATATGCAATATAATTATGCTGTGCTCCCCTGTACAGTGAATGGAATGCACACTGAGAGAGAGCATGCAGATTTGAAAAGAATCAAAATAGACTTAACAAAAAAGAGGATTTTGGGGGAGGAATAATTTGAAAGGAATCAATCAGTGAATATAAAAATAAAATAAAAGGGTATAGAAACTAAAGCAAAAGGTGTTGCTGAATCCCACTTGCCAGGCTAGCAAGTAGGAAATGAATGGTAGCCTTTGTTGTCTAATGCTGCTGAACTTCTGGAAGACAGCTCAGTAACTGACCCCAAGGCAGAAAGCAGCTCAGTTCAAACAATGCTGCTTTTTATGCTGTTTTCCATCCCTCCCCCAGAGCACTGGGATTGGAATGCACCAAAGGGAAGGATCACAGTTACTGGCCAGCTACACAATCAATATCCGAGCAGTTCTTCCCCCCTCTTCCCCTTCACTCTCCTTACTTTCTGTTTCCCTGCAGGCAAGCCCAGCTCCAGTTTCAAAACTCGAAATGTTTCAAAACATTTCAACTGCCTTCATTTCGCTTTGAGGCTGTTTCAAAGCCCTTTGTTTCATTTCAATTTTGCTGTTTTGAGCTTGAAATGAGTTGAAACAGCGTTGAAATGAAACAGGCGGTGAAATTTCATGCAGCCCTAGTGTCTATACATGTGCTGTGGCACATGAAGAAACTCTGCAGCAGGGTAGGACTTATATTTACAAGTCCTACCCTGCTGCAGAGTGTATTAGTTTTCTGTGCACATGTAGATGGTGAGACATTTACTGCACAGTTAATTAGCCAACTGCTGAGTAAACATCTCATGTAGATGCACCCACTGTGTATGTAATTCATAGCCTCTGAGTTTCTGGATTCTGGTTGTGCTTAGATCTGAGCAAGGTGCCAGGCTGCTCATGACAGTTTGGACTGGGCTGCTCTTAACAAGATATAGAGATAAAACTTTTAGGTTGCTGACAGATGTGGAAACGCGCCCCCCTCCCCTGCCAAACCAGTGCTTTGCCAGAAGAGGAAGTGTGTTAGTTTGACGGCTCCCCAGAGATTGTATAGATTGGGCGCTTCTGCAGGGATTGAATCAGCTATTAGATAAAAGCATCCAAAAACCCCAGTGAAGTTTTGGATCTATACAGATGTTGGGCAGGCCGGGTCAAACTAATGTGATGCCTCTTCTGGGCAGGTGGTGTATTCAGTGCAGGGGTGCACCAAACTTCAATAAAGCACTGTTTCCCTCCCATGTCTGCATGCCTATAAACAGCCTTAGATGATTAGAAATCTTCAAGGTCCCAAAAAGCAGTGCCTTATGGATTTAATGAACCTTTAAGATTAGGCAGTAGTTGAGTGAGGATTTTCAGTATTGAAACCTTATATTTAGTTGCTTAAGTTTCAACTGTGTTTCATTTTAAACACCTACATTTTTTATTGGATTTGGCCCTCTATTGAAAATATCCTAGAAAATATTCCACTTTAAGTCTGCAGATTGCAAGCTTTACAAATTGGGACTATTATCTTCCTTTTCTTTGTATAATTGGCAAAGCCATTTTGGGAGCTACAGCACAATGAATGATAAGAAACATAATTTTTTTGAGAAAATGAAATGCAACATTTTTTTCATGTTAGGAAAGATAAAGAACTCCCCAAAATGCTGCAGAAAAACAAAATTTTTAGGGCACACCTTTTTCTGAACTTGAATGACACACATGTATGTGTGAACTTTTTAGTTAAAAAATCATTGCATTTTTCTATATCATAGTAAATATCAGAATTTTTGTAGATTATATCTACATAAGCATCAGAATGTTAATATAAGAAGCCCCTGGCAAATCAGTCTCTGTTAAACATAAAATACAACGAACAGATTGAATCCCTATTGAGGTTCACAGAAATGTCTTCACTATAGAATAGTTTATACATTTGAATCAAAATATTACCATAATGTTTTTTTTTCCATTAGAAATGTATAATTACATGGTAACAATAAAGTAGAGATTGCGTGTTGCAAATAGACACAAGGAAGTCATCTTCTTCACATAATGAAAATAAAGTCATAGCACTTTGCTCAGG
Source organism: Alligator sinensis (assembly GCF_000455745.1). NCBI lineage: Eukaryota > Metazoa > Chordata > Crocodylia > Alligatoridae > Alligator > Alligator sinensis. Next base: position 74,617 of record NW_005842515.1, on the reverse strand, counting down.
CAGGAGCTCTCATTGCCAGCTAGCAAAGTACTTTAAGGAGATGTTAAGTGTATAGACAGATGGAAAGAGACTTTTTTAAAGAAAGAGAATTGTACTTGAGTAACATTTTGGACTCAGAGCATAATGGAGTAGGTGACAGTGGTGAAGAAGAAGAAAAGCTAAAGTTAAGTGCTAGTGATTGTTTCTCACAGTAGCAAGAACCACAAAAGTCTTATTACATATACTGCCCACTGCCAGAGAGAGCTGGAAATAGAAAGGATTCTCCTGACTTTCATTTGAAAAAGGATTATTTTCTAGAATAAAGTTTGAAAATGTTAACTGATCTAAAAGAAAAGAAAAGAGAAACCCACAAACAGGGCTGTGTGATCTTATTTGCATTATAGTAGCATCTGAAGGCATAAATCAAGGTCAATATCCTATTGCACTGATGAAAAGCACAGCAAAAATAAGCTGTTTCTACCCTAAACAGTTTAAAATCTAATTTGAAACAAAAAATAAGTTGTGAGCAGAGCAAAGAATAAAAAAGGAAGTGGGAAGGGATGACAGAAGACAATGCTAATACAGTGATGCAATTACATTTACTATCTACATGCACCACTCAGTGGGCCCATGTGCACATGCCCCTGACTGTGCATTTGGTACTATACAGTCCCAGAGGAGCATGGTTATTTTTAGACAGTATGTCACCGTAGTGACAAGCTATGGTGATGCAGTGTTGATGTCACAGTTTGTGGCCACCGACGCTATGGTGAGATAGCATGTCATGTAGAGACACCCAGTGATTCCAAATGATTTGAAAGTTATTAGACTTTTAACCTGATCTAACCACTCCCCTATTGGAACACAATTCTGTTTTCTGGGAAAAAAAATGAAGTTTCAAAACTGGCTCTATTCTGATATAGACTGAAAACTCTACATTTTGAATTTTTTATGAAAACTTTGGAGTTCATAAACTGCCCCTTGGTTAGCTGGTTGCCTGGTAGCTATGGCATTCACTTGAGGTTAGGACATTCAGGTCAAATCCCTTGTCTACCCAGTTCAGAGGAAATATTTGAATGCGGGTCTCCCATGTACCTGCTAAGTGTTCTAACCTCTAGGCAATATTGAAGTATATTTCATAGATTTCACAGACATTAGGGATGGAAGGGACCTCACAAGATTATTGGGTCCAGCCCCCTGCCCAAAGAGCAAGCAGTCAGCAGGGGTCAAATGATCCCAGCAAGATAGGCATCCAAGTATTTCTTAAAGGAATCCAGAGTAGGTGCCTGCACCACCTCTGCAGGGTGTTTATTCCAGGCCCTGAGGACTCTGACAAGAAAGAGTTTTTTTCTTATGTCCAGTCTAAAATGGTCTTCCAGCAGTTTGTGATCATTTAACCTTGTCTTCCCCTGGGGTCCCCTAGTGAACAGATGTTCTCCCACATCCTGATGCACCCCCTTTTATGTACTTATAGGCTGCCACCAAGACCCTCCTGAGCCTATGCTTCTCCAGGCTGAAGAGTCCCATGCCTCTCAGCCTCTCCTCATAAGGCCTGCTCTCTTGTCCTCTAATCATTCATGTGACCCTCCTCTGGACTCTCTTGAGCTTCTCCACATCCTTTCTGAATTGTGGAGCCCAGAACTGGACACAGTATTCCAGCTGTGGTCTCACCAACACTGAATAAAGTGGGAGGATGACTTCTTGGGTCTTGTTTGAGATTAATCAGAAGATGCAGGCCAGAGTTTTGTTTGCTTTGTTGCCTGCAGCATCGCATGGGTGGCTCATGTTCATCTTGTGGTCAACCATGACCCCTAAGTCCTTTTCTGATACAGTGCTAGCTACCACTGCTGAGCCTGTAAGTGTGGTGTGCGTTTCTCTCAAGGTGGAGCACCTTGAATTTCTTGGCATTGAATGCTATCAAGTTTTGATCCACCCACCTTCTAAGCCTGTTGATAGCCTGGATTGCCAGCCTATCCTCTGGGATGGCTGCACTTCCCCATAGTTTGGTGTCATCAGCAAACTTAGCCAGTCCTCTAGTAACACCCGAGTCCAGATCATTTATAAACACATTGAAAAGTACAGGTCTGAGAACAGGGCCCTGGGGAATTCCACTGGTTACAGTGCGCCAAGTTGAGTTGGATCCATCAACTGTTACTCTCTGGGTCCATCCAAGGAGCCAGTTCCCCAGTCATTGGATCATGAAATTGTCTAGGCCACAATTCTCCAGTTTTTTCATGGGGGTATCATGGGACACCAGGTCAAAAGCTTTCTTGAAGTCCAAGAATATGATATCCACCTCTTCTCCTTTGTTCTCCTCTTCTCCTTTGATACATCACCTGGTCATAGAAGGAGATCAGGTTGGCCAGACAAGATCTACCCGCCACAAAGCTGTGTTGGCTCTCAGAATAACATCCTTCTGTTAGGATATTAGTAATGATCTCCTTAATGATTTTTTCCAGGATCTTTGTAGGGATTGAAGTCAAGCTAATTGGCCTGTAGTTCCCTGAATCTTCCCTTCTTCCTTTCTTGAAGATAAACACCACATTGGCCCCCTTCCAATTGTCAGGCATCTCGCCTGAGCACCATGAGTTTTCAAATATCCTTGCCATAAGCTGTGCTATAATGTCAGCTAGTTTCTTTAGCATTCTTGGGTACATTCCATCTGGACTGGCTGATTTGTGGATGTTCACCTCTTAAAAGGTTCCCTTACAAGATCAGTGGTAATGGTGGATGCAGGTTCACCCTTCCCCTCATGATCCTGCCTTTTGTCAAACAGAGTGATCCCACTGGGCTGATGGAAGACCAATATGAAGTAGTTATTGAGAAGATTGGCTTTTTCCTGAGTGTTGGTTAGCAGCTGCCCCACCTGGTTTAGTAAGGGTCCCATGTTACCTTTGTTCTTTTTCCAACTTCCCACATATTTGAAGAAGGACTTTTTGTTGTCCTTATATTGAGCGGCAGGTTGAACTCCATTTCAGCCTGGCTTTCCTAGTTTGCTCCTTACAGGTGTGGGCTAGTGCTGAGTATTTCTCCTGAGTGGTGTTTCCCATCTTCAATCCATTATAAGCTTCTTTTTTTAGGTGCAGGAGGTGCTTGAGTTCCCTATTGAGCCAAGGGGGTCATCCAGCCTTTTTGCTATTTTTTCTGTGGGTTGGAATGAATTTCCCTTGTGCTTCAAGGATTGGATCCTTGAGGAGCGACCATTCATCACGGACATTCTTCCTTGCCAGATTGTGGTTTTTCAGAGCCTGAACAATTTGCCTCCTAAGCTTGTGGAAGCCAGCCTTTCTAAATTCGAGGACTTCCGTATTGCTGCCTGACTTGCCAGGTTTGCAGTGAATAGAGAAGGTGATCAACTCATGGTCACTGTCTCTTAGCTTCCACTCAATTCTCACTTCACTGACTAAATAATCCCCTTTGGCCAGTACCAGGCCCAGCAGTGCCTTGCCCCTTATTGGTCCATAGACTTGTTGAGACAAATAAAGCTTATTAATGCTTGTAAGGAAGCATTGCGACCAATCGGATTGGCTGAGATGTCCAAATAGTTAAAGTTGCCCATGATAACCATGGACCGAGAGTGTGCAGTCTCTCTCTCTGAAGTGTGGACCATGGTCGTAGAAGCCGATGTTATCTCGATGACACCAGCACTGCAGTCTTCTGTTTACTTCCTGAATTCTTCTCACCTTCCTATGCCCATGACCCATAATGGGAAGGATCGAGGAGAAAACCACCTGCGCCCCCAACCGTTTGAGCCCTGATCCTAAAGTCCTGTGGTCAGTCATGACGCAGGTGGGATTGCTCTGAGCCATGTCATTTATACCGACATGGATAAGGAGCGTGGGGTAGTGGTCAGAGGGCTGGATAAATTTTGGGATCCTCTCAGCTACATCCCAGATATGGGACCCTGGGAGGCAGCAGACCTCACAGGCTGAAGGGTCAAGGTGGCAGCTCCCTCAGTCCCTTGCAAGAAGGAGTCTTCTACAACAACCTCTCTGTGTTTCTTCCTAGGGGTGGTTGCAGGATGCCGTTCTTCTTCAGGTGTAGGAACTGGTGGTTCTGCTGGCTCATCTGGTACTGCGAGGATTTCATACCTGTTGCGAAAGTCCAAGGGAGTGGTGACCCTGGTGCAGTGTGCCTTGGGGCCGGAGACAACCTTCATCCAGGCGACCCCTGGCTCTTGTCTTCTGGTGACCCTCACCAGAATTCTATCTTGGAACTGTAAAACTTTGCTATTAAAATTTCATTTAAAATGATATATCTCTAGGGAAAGTGTTCTATTGAATCCGAGTGAATGTTTTAGCCTTGCCTGGAGAGATTGGGTTTTGGACCTGTTCAGGTCTTTACAATACTTCCTTGGTATTTGAAAGTATCTTTTTGGAATACACTTCTTGATTAACATTAATGTTGAAATCCCAAAATGGACCTGTGAAGTTGGCAAGTACCCTAGTTTATACATGGGGAAACTGGAGGTGATTAAAAGTATTCAAATTGTGGCAGAGGTTTCCCAAGATCTTTTTTTCTCATCTTACTTTCTGAATAAAGAGGCCTTGTTTCAGTTTATATTAGGTCCCAATCCTATCTAGTATATTTTATCTGACCTTAGGTTCAAATCATGTTCCCAAGGCATAGGGTGAGTAATAGAGCAATGTTTGCCATGGGAGGTCAGTAGGAGTTGGACTGGAAAGTGAGGAAGTGTCAACAGCAGTTATCTTCAGCCATTATGACTACCTCAAGGGAGCAGTAACTCCTACAGATGTTGTTTCACTACACTGATGCAGGGGAAAAGAGCTGGGGGATCCATATAGTTTTCTTATCCTCCCCCATCTTCAACTCCTCTCCAAGGTAGTAACCATGAAGCTGTGTAGGAGAGTTGTAGATTGACTGCAATGCAGCCAGTCTCATTGATCCACTCTACTGACCGTGCCTGTCTATCTTTTAGCCAGCTATTTTCTTTCCCCGTAGGCACACAGCCTTTCTGTGTTTCTTTACATTTTGCTTCTTGCTAAATGCCTCATGGCTCAAATCTTCTAATTATATTTTCTGTTTTCACTCTAAGTTAATGCTTTTGTTCGTAAATCTGGAAAATGTGGTTCATATTACAGTGGTAAAATGTTATTTAAAACTGCTTTGTTTCTTCATTAAATTGCTTTCCCTGTGTTATTGGCCTCAGGAGATACAACATGTTTTGTTCATGCAGGTCCTCAGGGACAATAAGCAATATGCTGCATGTCAGTTACATCATATTAATTTTTATAACACCTGGAGTAACTTAGCTGTAAATGCTAAAATGATTCCAGTTACTCACAGAACGCTGATTCTGTGTAGGAAGCCAAGGTTTTAATGATGAACTGTATAATTTTTTAAGTGGCAATATTATGTTAGGTTACTAGGCTAAGTTCTCACTCCCATTCTAACCCCTTTTCACAGAGTGAATCAGCTAAAAAATCTCCTAGGCATCAGGGAATTCCTGACTGATGTAAAGGTGAGTCTGACTGGAGTTTTAGGATGAAATAAACTTTTGCATCTGTGTGGTTCTAGGAAACAAAGGGGACAGAAATATACCACACACTTTTTCTTCATTCTACATACAAGCTTGGGAAGATCAAAGGATCAAGGTCACTGGAACAGACCTCTTAATCAAGTCATTATAAAGCTGAATGTGATGAGGAATCTGCAAAATTGCACTGGCAGAACCAAAAATTAACTTGTTCCTTGCTCCAGCATGCTAACTTGTGCATTAGAATGAAGGAGCTGATCATTACAGGTCCATTATATAAGGTATCACAGGTCATCCACTCCTCCTGATATCACAAAATTGAGGTTTTACAATAAGGAGGAGATTATATTTTAAAAATGTTCCATTTATATGTAGATTGAAAATAGGTGAATCCTTTTTCTTGTTTCACATTGATGCTAACAACGCAAACCTCCATTACTTAAATCTATTTTTTTGATAAAATCCTATACTTATTCTAACTTCCACCTGCCCAACCTGCATGACACTGCCCCATTAGCCAACTGTAAAAAAAAAGTATGTCTTTGCACACCTTTCCTGCTTAGTCTCATAGGGACAACCTTGCCCTGAAGATTACATATTTCATTGCAGAAAGGTAATAACAGAGCTACAATAGTGAACTATCTTCAGTCCCTCTGTGAGTAAACACAACATTAGTGCTCCTTTAACATTGTAAACAACAGATGCTTTTCAGATATTCTTCCTTTAAATGAAGTCACTTTTAAATGTGGTAATTTATCATATATATGAATTCCTGAGGCTTAATGATTACGGCATTTTACACTCCCATAATAAACATTCTGTAATTTAGTAGGAAACTAAATAGTTTTTTAACACAAATGAAGATGCCCCATGGAAGGAATGAGAATGGGAAAGTCCAGAGGTTCAATCGTGGAATTTACTTGTAAGTGTCCACTTAATTGAAACTGAGTTAATTTAAAAATAAAAATATACTTCAAATACAATTATTTGCAAAGGTTGAGCATGTCTTTAGCTCAGGGAAAATATTTAAGTATTTATATTGGTAAAACCTCATGGCACATAACCTCTGTATGATTTGGGAAAATAGGGCTAAGGAATGACTACAACACACACCACTGTCCTGATTGGAAAGTGAATGATTTGTTTACATGGTTAATTCTTATTCTCTGATTTCTTATCCTGAAATGGAAGTGCTTAGCTAATGGTGGCAAAGTTACCATTTATGATCTTGCCCAAGCTATCATATTTGAATATTGGTGTCATGAGGGAGGGATATTGTACTGAGAACTTTGCCATTTAATTTTCAGTTTTCTGAGTGAATTTCCCTTTTCTGAGGGGGCTTTCTGAGGATGATTTAGGTCACAGTCCTCTGTTGTGACTGCTCAACTCATGGAGAGAACTCTTATATACATAATCTAATCTGTTATATAATATTTATGACAGAGGGCAATGGAACATGCATACAACACATGTATCAAAGGTTTCTTCAAGAGTGTGAGTTCAGATGCTTTACCTGTTTAATCTTATTTCTCCACTAACTCCACTTGATTTTTTAAAATTCACTAAAGACTGTTGTCATGGGTTTCCTGTAGGGCTGTGCGAAACAACACCGTTCCACTTCAACTTCCGTTTCAATGGAACAGTGTTTAGTTTTGAGTTTTGTTTCATTTCAAAAGCACTGTTCCATTTCATTTAATTAAAAGTGTTTGTTATTTTGATGCTGTTTCAATGTTTCACCCATAGGCTATTCTGCACACAGCACCGGGAAGGTTGGTGCTTCCACTGGCCCCAGCTGGCAGCACCAGCCTCTTGTCATCCAGCAGGCAGATTAGGGGCTTGCACCCATGGGAGGAGTCCAGCACAGCCCCCCACAGCCCTCCTCCCAGCTGGCAGCACCAGCCTCCTGTAATCCGGCAGGCTGATCAGGGGCCCACTGTACCCCTGGGAGGAGTTGGCAGAGCACTGCAGCCCTTCCAGTGGAGTGGGGGGCCCGATCAGCCTGCTGGATCACAGGAGGCTGCTTCTGGCACCTGGGATGGCGCTGGGTGCAGCCCACACCCAGCGCCAGGAAGATCAGTGCTGCCACTGGCCCCAGCCAGCAGCACCAGCCTCCTGTCACATGGCAGGCAGATCGGGGCCCCACCTGCACCCCTGGGAGGGCTACAGGGGCTGTGTCAGACTGCTCCCAGTGGTGCAGGCTCTGGATCTGCCTGCCAGATGACAGGAGGCTGGTTCTGCCACCTCAGGCCAGCAACGGGGTCTGGGGCAAATCAGCTCATGAGTCATGGAACTATGATGTCATTGGAAAACCAGACATTTGGTGCGATAGCTCACATGACTGGAGCACTGTCATGGATGGGTATAAACTGTTCAGGAAGGACAGGCAGGGGAGAAGAGGAGGGGTTGTGCTTTAGTTAAAAGAGATCCATGATTGCTCTGAGTTCCAGTATGAAACTGGAGATAGGCCTGCTGAAAGTCTCTGGGTTAGGGTCAGAGGGGAGAGCAACAAGGGTGATGTTGTGGTGGGTGTCTGCTATAGATGACCAGACCAGAAGGATGGGGTGGATGAGACTTCATCTAAAACAGCTATAAAGGGATCAGAGGCCCTGGTTCTCATCAGGAAGGTCAATGCAGCAATGCACAGGCATACCAGGAAGTTTTTGGAGAGTGTTGGACAAGTTCCTGGTGCAAGTGCTGGAAAGGCCAACTAGGGACCTTGCTGTTCTTGACTTGTTGCTCACAAACAGGGAAGAATTGGTGCAGAATGTAGTAGTGCGTGTTAAATTGGGCAGCAGCAACCACAAGATGATTGAGTTCAGGATCCTGAAGAAAGGAAAGAAGGAAAGCAACAGAGTATGGACCTTGGACTTCAGAAAAGTGGACTTTGACTCAGAGAACTGATGGGCAGGATCCCTTGGGAGGCGAGTATGAGGAGGAAAGGAATCCAGGAGAGCTGGTTGTATTTTAAAGAAACATTACTGAGGGTGCAGAAATTAACCATCCTGATGCACAGGCAGACTATCAGTATGGCAGAAGACCAGCTTAACATAGCAAAGAACTCTTTAATGAGCTAAAATGCAAAAAGGAAGTTTACAAGAAGTGGAAGCTTGGACAATCAACTAAGGAGAAATATAACTATATTGCTCACTCATGCAGGGATGAAATCAGGAAGGCCAAAGCACAACTGGAGTTCCAGCTAGCAAAAGACATGAAGGTTAACAAGAAAGGTTTCTATAGGTATGTCAGCAAGAGGAAGATCAGGGAAAGTGTAAGTCCTTTACTAAATGGGGGAGGCAACCTAGTAACAGATGATGAGGAAAAGGCTAAAGTACTCAATGAAGTACTCAATGCCTTTTTTACCTTGGTCTTCACAGGCAAAGTCAGATCCCAGACTACTGCACCTGGCAGCCCAATTTGGGAAGGAGGTTAGAAGCCAGCAGTGGCAAAAGAACAGGTTAGGGACTATTTTGAAAAGCTGGACATGTACAAGTGCATGGGGCTGGATATGATGCACCCAAGAGTGCTGAGGGAGTTGGCCAATGTAATTGAAGAGCTGCTGCCCATTATCTTTGAAAACTTGTGGTGATTGAGAAAGGTCCCAGATGATTGTAAAAGGGCAACTATTGTGCCCATTTTTAAGAAAGGGAAGAAGGAGGATCTAGAGAGCTACAGACCGGTCAGCCTAAACTCAGTTCCTGGAAAAATTGTGGAGCAGATCCTGAAGGAATCCATTTCTAAGCACTTGGAGAAGAAAAAAGTAATTAGGAACAGTCAGCATTGATTTACCAAGGGCAAGTCATGCCTGGCCAATGTAGGTGCCATCTCTGATGAGATGACTGGCTCAGTGGATGTGGGAAGAGCAGTGGACATGATATACCTTGACTTTAACAAGACTTTTTATATGGTCTCTCACAACGTTCTTGCAAGCAAGCTAAGAAAGTACGGGTTGGATGAAGTGGGTGTAAGGTGGATAGAAAACTGACTGGATCATTGGGTTCAACAGGTAGTGATCAATGCCTCAATGTCTATTTGGTACCCCTTTTCAAGTGGCATGCCCAAGGGGTTGGTTGTGGGTCCAGTTTTGTTCAATATCTTCATCAATGGCCTGGGAGTTGGGATGGAGTGCACCCTCTGCAAGTTTGCAGATAACACCAAGCTGGGGGGAGTAGTAGATAAGCTGGAGGGTAGGGCTAGGATTCAGAGAGACCTAGACAAATTGGAGGATTGGACCAAAAGAAACCTCATGAGGTTCAATAAGGACAAGTGCAAAGTCCTGCACTTACGAGAGAAGAATCCCATGCACTGGTACCAGCTGGGGACCAATTGACTAAGCAGCAGCTCTGTAGAAAAGGACCTGGGGGTTACAGTGGACAACAAGTTGAATATGAGCCAACAATGTGCCCTTGTTGTGCAGAAGCCTAATGGCATAGTGGGCAGCATTAGTAGGAGTGGTGCTAGAATATTGAAGAAAGTGATTATTCCCCTCTATTCTGCACTGGTGAGACCACATAGACATTAGGGCTGGAAGGGACCTTGGAAGATCATTGAGTCCAGCCCTGCACCTGAAGGGAGGAAGTCAGCTGTGGTCATAGGATCCCAGCAAGATAAGCATCCAATTTTTTCTTGAAGGTGTTCAATGTAGGTGCTTGAACCACCTCCGATGGCAGGCTATTCCAGACCTTGGGGGCTCAGACAGTATAGAAATTCTTCCTTATGTCCAGCTTGAAATGGTCTTGCAGTAGTTTATAACTGTTTGACCTCGTCATCCCTTGGGGTGCTCTGGTGAACAAACATTCCCCCAGATACTGGTGGTCACCCCTGATAAACTTATAGGTGGCCACCAGATCACCCCTGAGCCTATGCTTTTCCAGGCTAAAGAGCCCCATAGCTCTCAGCCTGTCATCATAAGGTCTGTTTTCCTGACCTCTGATCATGCATGAGGCTCTTTTTCTGGACTCTCTCAAGCTTCTCCACATCCTTTTTGAATTGTGGAGCCCAAAACTGGACACAGTACTCCAGCTGCAGCCTCACCAAGGTTGAGTACAAGGGGAGAATTACGTCCCAGGATTTGCTTGAGAAGCATCTATGGATGCAAGCCAGCATTTTGGTTGCTTTGCTAGCCACAGCATTGCATTGCAGGCTCATGTTCATCTTGTGGTCAATGATGACCCCCAAGTCTCTTTCTTCCGTAGTACTAGCTAGTGTAGCACTGCCAAGCCTATAAGGATGCTGCAGGTTTTTCTTCCCAAGGTGGAGAACCTTGCATTTTTCAGTGTTAAACATCATCAGGTTCTCATCCACCCATTTGCTGAGCCTGTCCAGGTCATCCTGGATCACTCTCCTGTCTTCAGGTGTGGATACTTTGCCCCAAAGTTTGGTGTCATCGGTGAACTTGGCCAGTCTGCTTCTGACTCCAATGTCCACATCATTAATGAAGATGTTGAACAATATGGGTCCAAGGACAGAGCCTTGGGGGACCCCACTGGTCACAGGGCACCAGGACAATTGACTTCTATCAATTACCACCCTCTGGGTCTGACCATGGAGCCATTTTCCCAGCCAGCAGATCATGGTGGACCCCAGGCCACAATTGGCCAGTTTCATCAAGAGATGATCATGGGATACCAGATCGAAGGCTTTTTTGAAGTCAAGATATATGACATCAATCTCTTCTCCCTTGTCCAGGTGATAGGTCATCTGGTCATAGAAGGAAATGAGATTGGTCAAGCAAGACCTACCCACAACAAATCCATGCTGGCTATCCCTCAGGATGTTGGTGTCAGCCAGTCCATTAAGGATGGACTCTTTAATAAACTATTCTAAGACCTTCCCCAGGATAGAGGTCAGCCTGATGGGCCTGTAGTTTGCTGGATCCACTTTCCTCCCTTTCTTGAAGATCAGCACCACATTGGCATTCTTCCAGCCTTCAGGCACTACACCAGAGTGCCAGGAGTTCTCAAAGATCCATGCCAAGGGCTGGGCTATGATGCTCACCAGCTCCTTGAGTACCCTGGGGTGTAGATTATCAGGGACAGATGACTTGAAGGTATCCAGCCTCTCAGGGTGTTCCTTCACAAGGTCAGCATTGATGGAGGGCAGGGAATCTCCCTCACCTGGACCTTCCTGTCCCATAGTGGGCATGGGCGTCCCATGGGACTGATGAAAAACCGACACAAAATACCCATTTAATAGGTTGGCTTTTTCCTGGGCATCAGTTGTCAGTTGTCCCATCTGGTTTAGCAGGGGTCCAATGTTGCCCTTGCTTTTCCTCTGGCTCCCCACATATTTGAAAAAGGACTTTTTATTGTCCTTGATACTCAAACACATGTGGAGTAGTGTCCAGTTTTGCATCCCCCCCACCCCACTATAGAAATTATATGGAGAACTTGAAGGGAGTCTGGTGAAGGGCAACAAAAATGGTTAGGGGACTGGGGCACATGACTTATGAAGACAGGCTGAGGGAAATGGCCTTATTTAATCTGAAGAACAGAAGACTGAGGTGGGATTTAATAGCAGCTTTCATCTACTTGAAACATGGCTCAAGAGAGGATGGGGCTAGAATGTTCTCAGGGGTGGCACATGACAAAACTTGGAGCAAGGAACTTAAGTTGAAGCAAGGGAAATTTAGGTTAGATATTGAGAAATACTTTCTCACTACGAGGGTGGTAAAATACTGGAACAAATTACCCAGAGTGGTGGGGGAAGCTCCATCCTTTGAGGTTTTCAAAACCTGGATTGACAAAGCTTTGTCTAGGATCATATAGTTAGGGATGGTCCTGCTTTGAGCAGGGGGATGGACTAGATGACCTTCTGCAGTCCCTTCCAACTCTAATTTTTGTATGATTTCTATGGTAATGGAGACTAGTGAAAAAAGAAAAAGAGGCCGGCAAAACAAATATGGAATTGTTTTCCAAATCATTGCACAGCTGTAAGGAAAGATCATGCTGTACCTGGCACAAAACAGGGTAGACAAATTCTATGCTGTCTCCTCTGAGAGGCTTCCAAAGATTTTATAGTTTAGAAATGTCTAGGTAATTGGAGTGATGTGTATGTTGCACTGATAAATAGTTTGAAGTGAAACACTGAGGGAACTTTTGCTATTCACCAGTTTAAGGGCCTCATTCTGATCTATTTGAACTCAGCATTAGTTTGGGTAGTTCAAGAATCAAGCCTCTGTAAGACAGAAGTAAAATTGTTAAATCTAAAACTAAGGAAAATGCCAAAATATCTCATATTGGTCTGCAATTTGGACTAGATCCCACAGGGGACCTCTCACTTATGTTGAAAATCCAGAATATATGTATTGGCTTATGTTCTATATCTGTTTTTGATGGGAAAAGACATAGGAGGTCAAACGCATGAATATCTAAAGCAATAACTCCTTGGTTTTTGTTGCAGTGTGAGAAAGCAACATGAACTAAGGATCAGTCTATAATAGAGTGGGCGATATTTTTCTGATGAATAAGAAAATCACTGAAAAAATGCAGTTATGTATGGGAGGAGCACAAATCTACACAGAATGTGTCTGAGAGTCCCCTCAGTAGACAGGGCTCCTAGTTGTGGGAGCACATAGTGTACCCTTGTGGCTGGAAGTTCCATCAGTGGTGGGCTCCCAGCCATGGGAGGACATTGTGCTCCCCTGTGACTGAGAACCTCATTGGCATATGGACTCTCAGCCATGGGGTACACCTGGCTACACATTTAATTAATGGTGTGATAGGAACCAGCCACAAAGTTATTACATATTTTTGTGGAATAACTTTGTCACTTATTCCTTGCTTTATGACTCCATTAAGCACTTTAATGTGTGGCTGGGTTATAACTTAAGATGTGATTAGCATGTTAGTCATGTCTTAAGAGTAATGTGTGGTAGGGGCCAAAGTCATAAACTGAAAGAGGTTCTTTATAAGGTAGGATTTTTTTGAGGAACCTGTGTGAATCAAAAGTACAAATGATTTAAGTGTTTTTGAAGATCTCAATCAACATTTTCCAAGGGGCACCTGTACACATGCACCATTACTGCACAGCAACTTAGGTTACTGCACAGTAACTGAAAATTACTGTGCAGCAGGGGTGGCATCTACACGTGCACGCCCACACTGTGCAGTAACTATGGTGACTTACGTCAACTCGGGAGTAAATTTTGCTACCTGCCCATTGCAGGTAGCATGTTTTCTCCCGAGTAGTTACTGCACAGTAAGGCACATGTAGACACCTTACTGTGCAGTATACCTTACTGTTCAGTAACTCTGTTTGTGTGGACTGACTTGGGAGTAACTTTACTCCCAAGTCAGTGCACACACAGTGTTACTGCCCTGTAAGGCCTACACGTGTAGATGCTAGTCTAAAAACCACTTACTGTGCAGTAATTTACTGCACAGTAAATGCATGTGTAGACATGCCCAAGAAGATTCACATTCTAAAGTGGTTGGATGATCTTACAATTTTTAAATTTTAGTAAGATCACAAAAAGCTAGTTGTATGAGGTGTACATTATAGGATTCTTGAGTAGCTACACAGTTTATTACAATTTTTCTTTGGTTGTATTTGCTAGTAGGAAAAGAGAACAGGATTTCTGCCTATTATTAATAATGATAACTAGACTGTCCACTGTACTAACTGTACATTACATGCTGTCTATAGCTGTTAGAACAAGTATTGCACTAATGATTACATTCTTCTGAGAGTGAATATGCAACTTAATACAGAACACTGTTACTTGTTTTTAGAAGAGAGCCTTAGCTTGAGGCCATCACCACATAATCCTGAAAATGGAGAGATACTGTATAGCCAATAAAAACAATTAACACATTAGTTTACAGAGAGAAGTCAGTAGTGGGACTGGAATGAAACTGAATCCTCCAAATTCCTGTGTGTGTTCTGTTTTTGACCTACAGAGTCGTCATCTTAACAGGTTTAATCAAGTAAACTTGCAAGCACTGTAAACACTAAATTACAGTGTAAGCAAGCAAGAAGTATCCTGTAAGAAAAATACTGTAAGTATAGGGCATCACCAGGGTTTCTTTTTTCTTTCAGTGTAATGAAATAGGGTATGAATAGACATTCATTTGTAGCAGTAGAAATTTATGGGGTTCAACCCAATCCGGTTGAAGGGAAGGGAGAGAGCAATGGGGCAATGTTCCCTGCCTATTCTCCAGACTGAAATATCTTTTTAAAAGTCTGGGGTGCAATGAGCCCAACACTGGGGAGCCTTTCCCTGATTTGGGCTTAGAGTACCCCAAACCTTTAAAAAGTGGGCTGGGAGCTCATTTCTTAAGATCCCCGGTTGCCATAAGCCCAGGGGGAGAGGCTTATTGTACCCCGCCAAAGTCTGGCTAGCAACAGGGGAACTCCCCCATCCTTAGATGCACATGCTCATTTAAAGAGGGCTCCTCTCCCTTTTTAAACTCAGACACTCCTGTCTGGGGAATGGATGGAGATCTGTGGACAGTTGCTCCATCCTTCCTGGTGTCTGGGAGGAAAAGGAACAGTGGGACAATGTTTCCCAAAGTGTGGGTCCCCAGTCTGAGGGATAAACAGGGATAGTTCTGGTCTTGGGAGTAGTCAAGTTGCTACCTATCACTGTGCCTTCTCCGGACTGGGTTGACCCCAGTTTCAGGAAGGCATGGGGAGCATTTCCCAGCTGCTTTAACATGTCCCAGTACACTGGGGAATTGCACTGGCTACATACAGCTGTTTATTGGTATGTGAGAAACTCCTGCACAGGCAGATATTTGTCATTCAATGAGGAAGCTCTTTCTCCCAAATCAGGTAAGTTTTCTGCAGGAGAAATTTAACAAAAGTTTGTATGCTTTTAGTTCCTACAAGGAGAGCGGTAATTCTTCTGGTAGAAACCAAACCTCTGTACATGGCCATAAACTCAGAGACTGCCAAGGATAGAACATTTGTCATTGTACATTTGTCATTGTCATTGGACAACTTCAGGGCTAGGTTTTGGCTGACCTCGTCATTAATTTCAAAGGGGACGAGCATATAAATCCTTCTTCTAACATCTTAGTGTGGCCAGCTATCAACATATAACCTTCAAGTCCCTCAGGACAGAGACTGCTTCATGTTATTGATCCAAGGAGCACTTACCATCTAAAAGAAGATGAGGAGTAAGAGGTAGGCTAAACGTGAAGCATGTTGCGGCAAGCATGTTAACCTGCTGGTCAGCACAAAAGAGCTACTACACCAAAAACTGAACTGGACATTTGCAGAGGTCAACGCCTAAGCTGAGTTAAACAGCTGGTACTTTCTAGTCAAGGCTGTAACAGATTCAGATTCTCTGTGAATTAGCTATCACACATTCACTAGTGAATTATACCTACTGCCTTTACCTGCCTAGAAACACAAGGGATTACTATGCCTTTTTAAAGCACAAAGCTTCCCAAACCACTTGCTAGTGTGCAAGTCTTGATGGCAATCATCATAAGCAGAGAAATGTACTGAGGTAGTTTTTTAATAGTATTATGCTATAGTGGGTGATGAAATTGCATTTCAGATACACTGGTATTTCTGTACAGTCCCTTGGAATATGGCATGACCCATATTCACTGCATACAGCATGTCCCATCTAGATTATTACTATAATATTTCAGTGACACTATTTTTGGGCAGAAGGAAAGATAAATTACAGAAAGAAAAATATATATGGAGATTTGGGTATAGTGAAATATGTGGGATGAATCATAATAGATTTTTGCCCTCTAAAAATAATTTATTTTAGCAACGGGACATGGTTGTGGCCAATTCAATAAACAAATTGGCAACTTGTGGTTTTCCTTCCTAAAAAAGATTCTTTATAGATTTTCTCTAGAACCACTGTCTCTTTACCTTTAAAAAAAAAATGAATAACCTTGGTAAAAACAGCCCAGAAAACGGCATCAACATTTGAAAAGTAAGAATTATTAGTTGCTTGATAAGTAAGATTACTAATACAAGAAGCCCAGCTTGTTTTAAATTGGAGCTTAAGATTAATGTAATATTTTATCTTGAAATGTACACATCTCTAAATTCAAAGCTTTATGAGAGAAATCGTATAAGAAGCTAAGGCTTCTTTTTATGCAATAGTACGTGCAAATGGCTTAAAACCTTATCTGCAGGCACTATGCTACTTAAGTAATGTGATTAGTAAATACTTCTTTGGTCCCTGCAGTAAAATTTCAGTTCTTGTGGTTTGGCCAGGTTCAAAAAAAGCTAAAATGAGTAAGGATGCTGATTCTTTTGCGTAAACAATGGATATTTGAATCTTATTTGCTAGAATCTAGTGAGATAGATAGCAGTAATGTATTCTAAAATAAAGTTAAGACATGACATCTGAGGTATATTTATACTCTCTCTTAGTTCCCATGTCAAATTTGCCCAGTAAATAATTAGATTATTATAAGGTAACTTCTAATCACCAGTATAGTAAATTATTTCTGATAAGCTAATATTTTTGAAGGCCAGTAATAGGCATTATATTCAAGTCAAACACCTCGTGTACAAAAGCACCAAAAAACAAACTTCATCTAATAACTGCTGCAAAATTGAGCTAAACTATATCTTTTAGGGTCCTGACTTAAATCAAGAAAATGAAAACAAAGCTGTGGGGGGCGGCGGTCAGTTCAGAAACACTGGGCATGTATACGTGTGCTGCCAGATGTGCAGCTGTTACTGTGCAGTCCTAGTGGCATGTGGGTCATTTCTGATCATACTGTGCAGCAACAATGAGCTACTGCACAGTAGCATCAGCATCATAGATTGTGCCCACTGATGCTACGTTGCCATAGCAGTGAGCTACATTGCTGTAGCTTGTCACTATGGCTATATAGCGTCTCATGTAGACATGCCCATTGACATGCAATATTTCTGAAGAACTGTGTGCATTTGAGAACCATGCAGCTGTGAGGTGAAATTGATATTCTTGTAAGATTTGCATGTACTATTATGTACTGAAGAATGTCTGTTTCCCTAAGCTACTAGTGAGACCAGGTCTATGACTGAGGTGACCTTGTTCTGTGGACTGCCCCAGGCTGGGGATCCCAAATCTTCCAGACTCATGGGAGAGTTTGCTTCCTGGATTACCTGCTAAGAAGTTAGACAGGCCAGGGAGGAGGCTGGCCAGGAACTTGGTTCTATGGCATTTGGAATGACAGGGCTGTCCTCATGAAAGGTCTGTTTTGGGGCCACAGACCCTACAGCTGTTACTTGCATTCTGGAGCTGCCATAATTTTTCAATTTCACTCCTTACTAGGCAGGCTGACATCCTGGGTTAATTGCAGTTTAATCACCATCTCCAAGTAGCCACTCAGGGAAGAGGCATCAGAAAACGAATGGGGTTTTAATGCAGCAGAAAAAGGCACAATGATATACACTGGTTGTAAACTGATACTAGACCAGATCAGACTAGAAATACAATTCAAAGTTTCTAGATAGTGTAATTAACCATTAGATCAATACAACCAAGGACATGGATCTCAATTACCATATTTTCACGGATATATCCCACGGGGTATATGCGATTTTACAAAAAAAATGGATGGGTGTGGGCTGTACAGGGGTGCGGGCTATCCACAAACTTTTTTCCCCTGCAGGGCCAGGACCAGGACCCAGCTGTGCCGCCACCGCCGCGGGGGCTGGGGCGGGGCCAGGGCTGGACTGCGCCACTGCTGCCGCTGCTGTGGGGGCTGGGGCCGGCTGTGCCACTGCAGGGGGTTGGGACCAAGGCCAGGGCAGGCCGGGCTGCTCCTTGCCACTCCCCGCTGGGCCCAGGCAGGCCGGCCTGTGGTACTGCTGCCACGGAGGCCGGGATCGGCTGCGCCACCTCCCCGCTGGGCCCCAGGCAGTCTGGGCTGTGCTGCCACTGCCGCTGGGGCCACTGAGGGGGCCGGGGCTGGGGCGGGCTGTGCTGCCTCCCTGCTGGGCCCAGGCAGACCAGGCTGCACTGCTGCTGCTGTGGGGGCTGGGGCCATGGAGGGCTGGGCTGCGTAGCCTCTCCACTGGGCCCAGGCAGGTTGGGCTGTGCCGCCGCTGCTGGGGCAGGCCAGGCTGCACCACCTCCCCGTGTATACACTGCCACGGGGAATACACAGGTGCGGCGTATACATGGATTTATTTACAAAAATACAATTTCCCACAGGTTATACGTGGGTGTGGTTTATACCCGTGGGCGGGGTATATGCGCGAAAATAGGGTAGTGCTTTCTGGAAAATTTCCAATGAAAGATACTGATAAGTTTTTGAACCCAAAATATTTCACCTGATACATATCAGATTTGATCAACTTTCTATGTATCAGCAAGTTCCCATGAAACATTCCTGGATTCCTGACAGCAGCTGATGTCTCCTGATCTTATCCTTCTCTTAGATAATCTAAGACAGGAGTTCTTAACCTCTGGTATATGAGCTAGATCTGGCCCATGGTACCATGTCATCTGGCCTGCAGCACACCCCATGGGTCCAGAAATTTGGCAGTGGGGAAGTGGTGGCACTGGCCCCCTACTGCCAAATCTACAGATCCAGATGGCCAGACAGGGGCGGCACTGGGCCTCAGGGCCCAATCCCAGCACCCTGGGACCTAATCCTGGTACAAGGGGAAAAGGAGGAGGAGGTGGTGATGGCTCCCAAGCATTCAATCCCAGTATGCAGGGAGTGAGAGGTGGTGGTCCTGGGCCACTGGGACGTTGTTCCAGCATGTGAGGGCAGAAGTGGGTAATGCCAGGCTCCCAGGGTCCAACCTTGGCAGGGAGGGGCTGGTGCTGGGCTCAATTTCACCCACAGATGGGTCCCACACTACTCATCTGGCCCGCAGGGCCAAAACATTGAGTACTACTGATCTAAGAGACCTGAGCTCCTTGTAGTCCTTCCATAAGAAACACATTTTTCAGACTCACATAATTCTAATAGGTTTTGTTCTGATCTCCCAGTTTTTGATATCCTTTCTGAAGTATGGCCCTCAGAAATAGATACAGTATTCAAGTAACAGTCACTACCATCTGTAGCTGCTTGTGGCACAGTGAATGAGGCAGGAGGAGGAAAACCCCTGGTTGTACCCTTCCCCTTACCAGCACGGCGGTGGAAGCTCTCCCCAGCTACTGCAAAGACAGTGGGAGCCTCAACTGCTGTGGTGCTGGGCTAGCACTTCCGGCTGCCTGGATCTGTCAGGCAGAATTGCAGGGCAATCGGCAGAGGAAGCCATGGCTGGGGGAATCCCCTGTTCTGGATAGCTGGAAGCCCTCTGGCTGTGACCTGTGGCGTATGGGTTCCTCATTACGGATGCCAAGAGGCAGCTGGGAGGAGAATGCTGTCCCTGATGGGCTGGAGTCCCTGGTGGGCAGATACAAGAAGATGCCAGAACTGAAGAGAGAGGGCCCTGGACAACGAATGATGGGACCGAGACTGGAAATGGGTGAGAAGCAGCTAAGCTGCCCACATTTCTTGATTTTCATAGAGGATGGACTACAGAGATTCCTGTCATGAAACCCAGGGCCCTCGCCTAGAGACCTTTTCTGGGCAAAGTTTAATAGACCAGTGGCCACCCAGCATCACAGCCAGAGCCAGAGTTTAAATACAGACAGTCATACGGAGGTCGGATGCAGGAGGGTAGGTGTGGAGGAACTCCCATTATAGACCCCATAAAGTGTCAAGCCAGCAGGTTTTTCTTTTGGTGCTAGAAAAATCTAGCTGAATGATCCTTTTTCTCCAAGCAAAGTATTGCTTCCTGTTGGGACCTATTCTCCTTTCTTTTTGTACATCAAAGTCATGGCAGGAGAGAGCTTAGGCAGGAAGCAGAATCTCATTGGGGAAGAAAATACTAGTGTCTGCACCCTTCCAGGTCAGCGCTGTGACACCGCCACATACAGATATAATGCCATCACTCTACTCTTATTCTTCTGATTATATATCCAAGGATTGTGTTTGACCTCTTGGCTACAATCTTATCCTGGGAGCTCATGTTCAGCTATTTTTTCCAGCTTCTAAGCATGATCTACATTATATAGTATGACCTTGTACTTGTCTCGATTAAAACAAATGTTCAGATGAACCCATTTTACCAGAATTGACTTAGAGATAACTTGCAGCACTCCAATTTGTGTCAAATATAAACATTGATTTTATATCTTCTTCCAGATCATTAATAAGTATATTGAATAGCACCAAGCCAAGAACAGTCTTGTGTTGTGCCCACTAGATACACTCCTGTGTGTGACAGCTTTCCCATTTACAATAATTTTAGTATATACATTTACCAGATTTTATTAAAATTAATATTGGATAAATTGATTTTGAATAGTACCATATTTTAAATCAGAATATCATAGGAGGCTAAAACATATTCCTAAGTCTTTATAGATTAGACTTATTTTACCAACCAAATTTGTAATTGTATAAGAAAATATATGAAATCTGAATCGATCTATACTTCTGGGAAATAATGTTGATTGTTGTTAATTATGCTGCCATGTTTTGATTTCTTGGTTTAATGTCATTTTTGACCTTCCATGATTTTACCTAGGAGTTATTATGGTAAGCTGACTTGTTTAAAATGTATCAACCCATTTTAAATGCTAGTACAACATTTTTTTTTTCCAGTCCTGCTAGTGCTTCTTCCATATTCCAAAGTTTGTTAAAAATCAACATTAGTAATTCAGGGAGCTACTCAATCTTTTAAAAAATACATTTGAGTGCAAATTAACAAGTTCTGCTGATCAATAAAATATTTGAAACATTTTTTTATTAATGAACGCATGTTGCTTTTTTATTACCTTGTCTTTTAGTTAGTTATGAAATGATTGTTTAAATAATTTTCTCTAGAATCATTATAGTTATTGAAGTTAGTATGTAGTTTCCCAATTTCTCCTCCTCCCCCTTTTTAAACTTTATCTTCACGAAGTTTCAGAAAAACCTAAGGGGGTTTCAGCAATTGCTTTTGGTAGATTGTTTTAAGTACATCAGGGTGAATTTCATTAGTTCCTGACAATGCTACATACTTCAGCCGATCTAAATTTTTTTTAACCTGTTCTTGTCATATTGTGTCCTTGTCCTGTTGTTAAAATTGCTTATACTAAGCATCAGATCACAATTAACTGTGTGAGCATGGCTGTATTATTGACGTAATTGGATACTTCATTTTTCTCTGTTATCTGCTTTTTTTCTCCTTCCCTAATAATATATGAACCTTAACTCTCCTTTGTCTTTCTTGTACTTCTTATCATTTGCAGAACCCTTTCTTGAAGTCTTATTTGTTCCTTGAAACTTATAATTTATTTTGTGCCTTTCCTTTGTGATTTAATCGCTTCGTTCCTGATCATTATGTACTTTATCCCCCCATGTTTCCTTATACTCATTCTTTGTTATATAACCTTGCTTCCATTTTTATAATTTTATTATGAATTTTAGGTCATCCAAGAACTGTTGATGTAGCCATACTGGTCTATTACTATATTTTCTATCTTTCTTCCACAACAGGATAATTGGCCATTGTGCTTTTAATATAGTCTCTTTCAGTAATTGCTAGCTCTAATGAACTCCTTCTCTTAGACTACGGTCTCAAGAGACCTATCTACCAATTTCCTGAGTTTGGTGAAGTCTCCATTTGAAGTCCATTGTCCTTGTTCTGCTGCAGTCACTTTCTCCTTTCCTGAGAATTGTGACTCTTACTGTTTTATGATCGGTTTCACCTAAATTCACTTCCATACTTTGGTTTCTTTAGTCTCTTCCTATTAGTCAGTATCAAATCTAAAATAGTTGCTCCCCTAATAACTTCCTCCAGCTAATGAAACAAAACATTTCTTCTAACACATTCCAAAAACTTTCTGAACTGTTTGGGCCCTCCTATGCTGATTTTACAGTACATATCTGGGAAAATGATATGCCCCATTACCACCAATTCCTTTGGGTGCCTCAGTTAGTTGCTCAAGAAAAGCTTAATCAACTTCTTCCATTTGTCATGGGAACCCTAGTATGACATGCTTCTTATACCTATCTTTTTTTATCTTCCCTCAGAGACATTCAAGAAACCTGCTATTTGCTTCTTACTAAACTTTGGAGTAGGTATACATATTTTTGATATGCAAGTTGAACCTCTGCCTATTCTTTTTCATTTTCTTTAATTTCATTTTTTCCCATTTTTGCTAAAACAATACAATAATATTTACAATAACATTATGTAATAATGAAATAATGTAATAACATTTATGGTTATTGGTAAAAACATACAGCAAGATTACACATTTTGCCAATTTAAACAAATGTAAAACGAACATAGTATATAGGGATAAAATGAAGCAATATAAAATAGAATAAAACAATTAAAAATAGGGAATAATATTTGATTTTGACCCTTATTCTTTGTGCAAATTTACCTGCTGTTGTGATTCTGTGGTAGAATCCTTGTCTGCCACACAGGAAACCGGGGTTTGATTCCCAGATGTGCATAGAAGTACATCAGTTGAGGCACCAAATGTATAGACTTGGTCTGGCCACTGTATGCTGTCTCAATGGTCTAGATGGGGAAGGGAAGTCTGGGTAGCTCCTCCATCCTCTGGCCTAGGCATATGTGTCTTAGGTCCTGGCAGACAAGGTTCTTTGTGTAAATCTGATATCTATTATTAGACCAACTCAAATAGCTGGAAAAAAAATTCTTAGAAAGCTTTCGGGCACAAACACCCTTTGTCAGACTGAGGACGCATCTGCAGATGGTCTGTGCTCTTCCTGGATGGAATGGTAAAGCAACCAGAGGCCAGTATGTATGCAAGGAAGCCAAACATTTAAAATGTAAATTGAGGTGGTCAGTAGGTGAGAGATGGGGGGAGGATACGGGGAGAGAAAGGGGGAATGAATGTAGCTGTAGACAAAGAATGAGAGGGGTGGGAAAGGGAATGAGAATAGCTGGTAGGAAGTGGAGGATTTACCTGGGGAGTCAGATGCTAGGTGGATTATAATGTGCCATAAATCTAATATCTATATTTAATCCACATATTGGTGACCTCTCACATCTATATTTATCTATATCATATTTAATTATATACATTGGTGGCCTCTCATGTATACACCATAATCCAGAAGGATTAATGGTTGCCTGCTACTTTGTGCCAGTACGGAGTGTGGGACAGGTTGTAAGAGAGGAGCCAAATTTTTTATTAGCCCAGTATTTAAAATTTTCCAGAGATCCATTTTCCTTCTTTATCTTCAGAGAATGAGCAAGACCACAAACAGTGATTTGTCACCTATCTCATTCTTCCCACAAGACCATATCCTGTCTGTAATATTGGGTTCAACACCACCTGCCCACAAAACTGCACAGCTCTTTAGAGTGAAACACAGTCTTATAATGGCTTCTTAGTTTTGTAATTCAGATAGATAGGTTTCTATGTTAAGAGTGGAATTCTGACACACTACAACCTCCCAAACATTTGTTAATCTCAAAAAGGAAAAGTTTGAGAGAATCTCACTGCCTGCATTTCTGTCTGCATGCTGATATCCTTAATTCTTAAATGTGTATCTTGTTTTAAGTACAGGGGAAACACTGGGTCAGTAACTGTCAGTCTATTTCCCAGACCATTTTTCTGGAGGAGAATATGCGCATTATTTAAGCATCTAAATAAGTGTGTATTTGGAAGAGAAGAGGCTTCTAAAGTGCACCTCTTAGGTTATCTGATAGAGGTACATGCTTTTATTTTTATCCAATAATTTAGAGTTCTTGATTGAGCTAAAGTGCTCACACTGAGCAGACATGTTTCAGTTTGCATAAGCCTCCCCATATGACAGAATTTAACCTAGATAAAAGCTGCCCTAATAGTTATTAGATTTTTTTTCCTTGTTGTGAATGAACCATGGCATCTGTACCCCATAATTCTGTTCCATACTGTAAAATGGACGCTACCTTAGATCTATAGACCTTTAGTGTTGCCAGTATCACCCTTCTTCTGGTCTTATTGTAAAAGTTCTGCTCAAGGCTTGTTATGCTTTACTGCTTACATTTTCTATGTGCTTATTCCAGTTCAGATTTTTTTATTAAAACAAACTCCAAGGTATTTAAATGAGAATACCATCTCTAACCTCTTTTTCTATAAACATCATGCTTGTTTTCTCCTCTTATCTCCCCCCTCCCGCCAAAAAACCCCCCAACAAAAAACAATACTTTAGATTTAGCAGTGTTGATCTCCAAGCTACTTAAGATACAATATTGCTGAAAAGCATCTAGTAACCATTGGACACCTATCCAGGATTCTGACAATAAAAGTGCATCTTCTGCATAAACAAGACAGGGATAGATTCATTTAGCATCATGGGTATGTGGAATTGATTCCTCATTAACCCATGTTTTAGATCATTCAGAAATAGATTAAAAAGGAATGGAGTAAGCATACAACCTTGTCATATCCAGTTTTCATTGGAAAGTACAGGGCAGGGCACCAATGATCCTGTAATGCACCCTAGATGCTGTATTTAAATAGTAAGCAATGATTAACTGTAGAAGAGCTCTATCCATTGATGTCACCACCTGCCTGTTCTTCTTGAACAAGCTACACTATACTATATCAATATTTTGGTCCTGTGATTTATCCCACCAAGGCTGATTTTTTCCCCTTATTGTAATGAAATGATTTAGAATAAGGGTGTTGTGAGGAAATTTGCCTTTTTGTTGTGTTTTGGAAAGAAATCTTAAAAGGAATTTTCTGAAGGATGGAAATTCAATTTTCCAGTCACCAAAGGAGTTTTTCAAGGAAGCTGCTCTTTATGGCTAAGAAGCAAGTGACAGCATTACCCATCTTCCTAGAGTTCAGCTATGACAAAAATGAAAATGTGGAACTGGTAAAACCTTGACAGCTGTAGAAATATAGTTCAGAGCAGCCTCCAGAAAATCAGCTTCCTATTCAACAGCCAAACAAGCTGAGCTGTCTGAATATGTAAAATGAGGTCGGGAGTATCACTGAGTCAGACTCCTTCACAAGTGTTTGGCAAGTCTGGTGAGGACTTAAAATTCTAGGAAAAAAAGCCAAACTTTTCTGAAACTCAATAAGAGAGAGGTTCACATCTGGCCAGGATTAAAGGTCTTAGTTCATATTTCAGGAGAAGATAAAGGTTACTTCATTTTTTTGTGTTTAATCTGAGTTAGTTCACTCTTCTAAGTGCATATTCAGATTCTTTTAACAATATTAAGGAACTACCATGATTAGTTATAATTAACTCAGGATGATGCTATCTTTAAACTATCCTAACTATTGGGAAAGGTCTTTAAACTAATACAGCAATTTATGTGACACGGTCTGGTCAAAATAATAGTAGCCAAGAATCAAGGAGATCAAAAGCCTTTTTCATCCTCTTGACCAAAACTAGCTAATATTTACACACATTTCATTATCAGAAGACTATTTTTGAGCTGCACTCACACTCTTCTATCAAGACAGATCAGGATAGTTTCTTTTATAATGAGTGTTTGGAGTGAATTCAAATCAAACCCTGCTGTAACTGTTAAGCTAGACAATCCACAAAAGGTTCTGTGTCTTTAAGTAACTAGTATACTTTCTTAACATTAAGCCGGTTTTACATTCCCTATTGTACTAATGCATTTTTAATTGGAAAGAGCTAGATAAGATCTTTGTTATTTCCTTTCAGTGTCTAAATTCCTGTTTGTTCATCAGTTTGTTGTATACGGTTTGCTGAATAAAATGGAAGATAAAATTATGGTCTAGGTTTTAGAACATGTGGATCCAATTTAATTATCATAACTTATTCTATTATATCTGCTTAAAATAATATAAACCAAGCAAGAATTCAGGGTAACTTCTAGGGCTCAGATGTGTTTCTTTTGATAACAGCTACAACTAAGGTATGGAAGTAAAGATTGGGGAGTGGGAATGACACTTCAGATTCAAGCTTGGTTAATTTTTCAACAATTCATTATTGTAGAGTTTATAATACTTGGTATTTTATTGCTTTGTGTCACTTTATATTAGTAATGTCAAATCACCACCATCTGTGACATGGCACTCTGGAACTTGACATGCGGATATAATGAAATAGTGAAATGCTAAAGAGGAGTCTATTTGTCTTGGCAACGTTTATCTACTTTTAGCTTAGATAGTATCTAATCAGGATCCAAGAATAACATGACGTAGAAAATGGAGCACTTTTCTACTCTTGTATTTTCTTTTGAAACAATTCAGAAATGTGCTAATACTTGATCTATGTGGATTGTAGCCACACTAAATTGTTGACATTTTGCCCTCCTTCCCCGCTGTAACCCTCCACCTAAAATCTTTGTGTGCTGCCAGAAGTCATACTAGACAAGTTGAGTGTCCATTATACATTACAATCTTTACATAATACCATTATGCAATCTATATGTAGCTCTAAATGGATAGCAAAATAGCCAAACACAGTTAAATGTGGCAAACATTTTTCCACGTTCAGAAATGTCTGGCAAGAGCCATTCAGATTTATTACAAACAGAATAGAATATTGGAGATTTCTTCAAATTAGGAGCTGCATGTGGACTAAGAGAGATGAAGATAAAAACAATGGAGCTTTAAATACACAGATGGCTTTATTTTAGAACACTCATTTCTTAGGTAACCTCTCAAAATTAAAATTTCTCTGGGAAAAATATTTTGTAAAAGATATATTTTGATTGTCATAACATGATACCTTATTGGAGTGCATAATCACAGGACTAATGCTGTGGTAAAATAATCTTTAGGTCCAATCCAGTTTCTATTGAAATCAGTTACTGTCATCTTTTGTGAAAACAGAAGTAGGTTCTATATTTGAGAACCTTCTATAGATTATGCTGAATTTCAGATAGTTTACAGTGCTACTGACCATTATGTTTAAAGCTGCACAACAATTTCCCCCTTTAACCTTTTGTTACTCAGAATTTTGAAAGCTTTGCTTTTTTAAAAATCAGGATGTAATTCATAGTCCATTGTAGTCAATGGCATCTTTTTATTGACTTTGTGGACTTTAGATCAGATCCCAAGTATCTAACTTTCATCCTACAGACAGATTTTCTTTCCTAGAGTTATTTCTGATTCATAGCAGAAGACCTATACAGAGAATTAGCCCTTTCATTTCTGTCAGGTGATGATTTCCAGGTGATATCTCACTCTGATGATATCCAATTCAATCACTCTAGAGACATCCAGTTCAGTGCTCTCCCTCTATAGCATCTAGTATAGGAGACAGGATACTGGGCTAGATGGTCCATTGCTGTGACCCAGTATGACAATACTTATGTAAGGTAGGTGCACAGCTGGGTGAAGAACTGTACACAAAAAGTTATCATCCGTCATTAGAAGGGCATTTCAAGCAGTATCTTGCACAAGTATGTTTTGGGCACAGACCTATTCAATATGCTCATCAGCTAATTGGATGACGGACTATGGTTGAAAAATATGCAGATGGCACATAGGTAGAACAAGCTGCAAAAATTTTGGAGGATAGATCAGTATTCAAAATGATCTTGATATATGGAGAAATGCTACTAAATGAAGAAAAGAATATTTGGTAAGGACCAATGTAAAGTACTATACTTAGGAAGGAGTAACCAAGCGCACAAATATAAAACAAGGATTAATTGTCTGGGCAGCTGTTCTGCAGAAAAGGATCTGGGGATTATAGTGAGTCATAAGCTAAATATCAGCCAACAAAATGCTGCTGCTATTCCTTTAAAAAAAGGCAACTTCATTCTAGGATACATTAATAGAAGTAAATATTCTGCTTCAGTCAGCTCTGGTGAGGCCTCAGTTTAAATACACTCAGTTTGGGGCACCACACTTTAAAGAAAGGTGTTGACAAATTGGAGATGCTCCAGAGGAGACCAGAAGAATAAGAGGAGTTTTAAAAACGTGACCTCTGAGGAAAGGAATTAATTTGTTTTCACTAGAAAGAAGACAACTGAGGAGAAACATGATAAAGGTTGTCCAATATGCACATGTTTTCATAACGAGGACAATACACAATTGTTCTTCATCTTCACAGGTCAGACAAAAATTTTCAGCTTAATTTACAGCAAAAAGAAAAATAGGTTAGATAATATGAAAAACTGTTTTTATTATAATTATATTTAAACCCTAGAACAGGTTACCTCTTTATTGGAAATTACAAATATCTGTTGAGGATGGTCTAGCAGTATTTATCCTGCATCAGAGCAGGAATAGATTTAATATTCCTTTCAGCTCTGTATGTCTTTGATTTTGTAATACTGTATTTTCTTGCATTTAACATGCCCTTGAATAAAATATATACCTTGTTTTAGAAAGACAGAATGAATTAAAAATAAATCTTTCCATAAGAGTCTCTGCCAGGGGGAGGAGTAAAGAGAAAATGTCCATATGCAGCTAAGGAGCCTCACATGTAGCACATGCAGCTTTTCTTTTGGTTTCTCATGGCACAAGTTGAAGTAGCAGAAGCTGCTGTTACTGTATTTCCCTGTTTATAATGTACACTTCAACTTCCTGCAACTGATTTTTGGAAAGAAGATGCAAGAAAATGTAAGAAATGTTGTACGTAAGAAACTACAGTATATCATAACGTGGTAATTAAAATTAAGCAGAATGTGATAAACATAGTCCAATATAAAAAAACATTATTTAAACTGAATCACTAAAAACTGAATGAATACAAAACATTAATATCATTCAAACTATTCCGTTAAATATTTTTTGATCAACTTTAATTGATAGCCTTTGCTTCTCCTCCTAACAAAAAGAAACCTGAGGAGAGTT
Organism: Alligator sinensis; assembly: GCF_000455745.1. Lineage (NCBI taxonomy): Eukaryota > Metazoa > Chordata > Crocodylia > Alligatoridae > Alligator > Alligator sinensis. The sequence goes on along the minus strand of NW_005842515.1, from coordinate 45,428 downwards.
TTGTATGGCATTGGCCTCCCACCAGAAGAATCTGATAGGCAGGGTGGAATGATTTAAATTAAAGTTATTTAAATAATTCAGTTTTAATCATGATTTAAATTCATGGGCAGGCAACCTTGATTTATAACACATATTTGAATCTTATTTTTATTTAATATTTTTGTCATTTTGTTACATCTCAGCTCTGTGTTCTTGGGCAACCCTGGCACAGGATGCAGCATGTCTGACTCACAAAGGACTCACCCCCCCCCCCTTCCTCCACATAACCCAAACTGATTAGGAGCCGGTGGGGAA
>NW_005842515.1:33143-44123 GCF_000455745.1 Alligator sinensis | reverse complement strand
TTAAGCTTGAGCTAAGTTTCCCCAAATACTTAGTGAAACCAGGGTAGTATTGTAATTGTTTGTGTTTGTTTTTCCTTTGCATGTCTATTACTATTAGTACCATTATATATTTCATATACTTAGCAATAAATAACTTTTATAGTCAAACTGGTAGTAACTGGGTACATTTTTCCTTCTCTACTTCTCCTTCCTCACATGCTTTGCAGCAACGCTTCTTTTACCTAAGTTAAAGATCCCTGTGAAGCCCAAAAATACTGTGGGGTCTGCTCATCAAGAGGCTAAAGATTGGGACACGCTGTGTTTGAAACACATAAGGGGATCAGCTTGTATAGGCTGATTAATCCAGTTTGACTCAGATGTGCCCTAATGAACTGAATGCTGGCCCATGAGGGTGTCAGCTGGACACCCAGCCGGATTCAGAGGGATTCTGTTTACCTGTGTGCTTGTGTCTGACTGCAGTTTATTGTTGCTCTGATTAACTTATTCTTGGCATATGAGGGTGTCAGCCTGTCCATGCTGATCAACCCGGCTGGGTCAGGTGTGTCATGTTAATCTGTGTGTGTTTGTGTGTATGACTGATTTGGTGACTGGAGGAACCCAGCCCCATTGAAACTGAGTCCTGCAAGATAGCTCTATTGGGGGTGAGGATTTGCAGAAGGGAGATATACAGCTCCGTATAGAAACACAAGTAACAGAAGCAGCACACTGGTAGAATTACCAAGACCCTAGAAACATGTCCCCTAATAAATGAGCACACCCCAAAGTAACGGGCAAATCTGGTAACAATTTTCTAAGGAGAGTTGATTGCTTGATATAATTTGATTTTCTTGCTAACCATAAAGATAAACTAACTTTGTACAATTACTTAAGCAATTAGATGAAGTTTGTGTCTTGATTTTTACATTTTTACTCATGTTAAAAATGGTGAATGACACATTTCTTATTTGTCAAATGATGATTACTATTTTATTTGTAATCTCTGTCAAGCTGCATTTGACAGAAAATGGAATTTAATTAAAATGCATGGAAAAACATTATACATTTGTTTTTATTAGTTAATGAAACTACCATGAATGAATTGGATTTATCAAAAAAGTTAAATTTATTGAAGCCTGTTTTGCATGTTCAATTGATTTTTTTTTTTAAGGAAAAGAAAATGTGTAGTTAGTGTGATAGACTGCTTTTTTTTCTGGTCACCATGTCTATCAACATTTGTATTCATTAAGTGGAAGGGGAAAGCAAGCAGTCTTGCTTTTTCAACTCAAAATCAGTTTTTTAACTTGAACAAATTAGTGAGTGAGACAAACAATATTTTAAGTGGAAGAAACTGAAGTGGATAAAAAAAAAATCGTCTGATGGTGTATATACTTTTGATAGCAGCCAGGTCAAGCAGTTTTAAAAAAAACTCTGATTCATTTTGCATAGCCTGAAACTGTACCATTTCAGTGGGTTCACTTTCTTTAAAATTTCAGCAGAAACTTGAAACAGTTTGCCCTTGCTATATAGATGAGAAATGCTGGCTAATGTAAAAATCAAGTATTAAACTCTTCAAATATTTAATATGTAGAGCAGACATAAACTTAAAGGCACTTTTCAAATATATTGTATTAAAGTTAGAGCAAAAAGGACACCCTAAACAATGCAAGGTAGATTATTTTAACTGATCTCTCTTTGGGTTGTGGGGGTGAAGTCTTCTTTATTCTAAAATAGGTCAAACACAAACTAAGCCCCAAAACTTATGTTAAAAGAAGGGTATTTAAATAGCATAGATAAACAACCAGAACTGATTGTGTATTGATTGGCAACTAGAATCGATTGTTATGTAACTTTAATTCAACCCTGTTAAGTGTTGCATTATGATACAGTTCAAATTGGATAATCACGTACATTTTCCTAACCCTCCCCATTCAGGATCTCTGTTTATTGTAATTTAATCAAGAAAGAGATCAGAAAACTAAGACCTGATATTACCTTTATTTCCATATTAGTTATGAAAAGGTTAACTTTAAGACTATAAGAATGCATAATGAGTGGATCAAGTTTAATCTAATTGGAAAACTTATTTAGAATCATGTTTAATTATAGTAATATTAAGTCATTTAATTCTTATATCTGGGTAGCGCTAAATCCTAAAACTTAAGTATGTTTACTTAGCCATTTAAAATAAAAATGTAATAATGAGTGAGGTTTAACAAAGAAACACTTGATAGATTAGGATAAATGCACAGTGCATGCAAAAATTAGAAGAAAAAATTCACACCATGCAGATGTTCACAAAAGTAATCATGCAAACAGGTCCTATATTTATACTCATTTTTATAGACCACTATTGACAAGAAGATACAGACTATCGCACCATTTTAACTTATTGCGTAGTTTGTTAACATGATACATGATAATATTTTATCTATTTCAGATTAAAGTAGGGCTTAAGCTAGATGTGTAGTAAGGAGATAAGAGGGAGTGGTTACTCCCCTTGTAGTTCTATGCAAGGTAGCTAGATAATTTGTTTAATTTGTTCACAGGGTGTACCTGTCGATCTATCTATTGTGCAAGAAAAGGGGCATTGGTGAGAGAGATGAATTGGTGAATTGATAAAACCAAGGCTCTAATCTTTTTTACTTGTTGGTCAACCAAGTAGTGTATAGATTTCCTGCTTCAGCTTTGATCATCTAATATCAAAAACCAGTGCTGGCAAGATAAAGCCAAGGATATTCAGCTCTACCCTGACAAACATAATATGCGTAGTTTCTTCCAAACAATGAAAGCCATCTACAGTGCAACTTTCCATAGTCCTACTTTCCTAAGATCACAGTATGGTTCTACAGACTTCAAAGACAACAAATCAATCCAAGCTACATGGAAAGAGCAGTCTGAGGTGCTCCTGAATCATGAGCAGATTGTGATGGATTTCACCATTGAATCCATCTTTTAGCACTGTGAAAGGGGATTCCTTGCCAGCCTTCCTATCCTAGAAGTCTGGAGGGCCACAAGGAAACCAAGAGCAAGGCTACTGGACCAGATGGCATACCTGTTGAAATATTCAAGGCTGGTAGTGAGGAACTGGTATTAAGACTCCACCAATTTATTATTCAAATTTGGAACAACAAGGAGATCCCTGGGGACTTGCAGAATGCCAATGACATGACTATATTCAAGAAAGGAGATAAGTCTGTGTTTGGGAAGTATTGAGGTATTTCCCTCCTTTCCACAGCAGGGAAAAACCTTTATCTCATTCTCCTAAACCATTTTCTATGTCTTGCTGAGGAAGTCTTGCTGGAATCTCAGTGTGGTTCCAGATCATCACATGGGGCAATTGACATGATCTTTGTTGCTCACCAGGTCCATTAAAAGTGTTGTGAACAACATCAGGACCACTATATGGCCTTCAATGACCTCAGCAAGACCTTCGACTCCATCAATCAAAAGCCTTATGGAAAAGCCAGATTTGGATACTCTGAAAAATACATCAAGGTCCTGAGGCTTTGCCACAATGACATGACTGTGACCATTCATTCTTTGTAGCATTTCAGAGACAAATAGCAGGCCATAGTCTTGAATACAGGGCATTGGTCTGCCCAGTCTGCCACTCCCCAGTAGAACACTAGGGCAGACACAGGTGGACAAAACACTCTATCTGAGCCTGGGGACACACCCACCCCTACCACCAGAGAGGCTAGCCAAGGTCAGCTGGCCTCTCACTCCTTTCCATATAAGCCCCAGACCTGAAAATGGAAGTGTCTGGGAAACAAGGTACAGCCTTGTACCTAGGCTGTTGCACCCTTGGATTGTACTGTTACTGACTGTAATGGATTCTCTGAATATGTGACTTGGCTAGCCGCCTAACCTCGCATTCTGCCTGACCCTTTGGATACCTGACCTTGCTCTGGCCTGACTTCCTGGATATGTGACCCTGCTAGCCTCCTGATCTTGCATTCTGCCTGACACTCTGAATCTCTGACTCAGTTCCCCAGACAGATCGCCTGGCTTCTCACTTCCTGGCTTCTCCTACCTCTTTGGTGACCCCCAGACCTGGCTGCCCATGGCTTGCTATGATGACTCTTCTACTTGTCTTCTGAACTGGAGTCAGATGACAATGATTCATCACCCCAGTGCTGTTCTCCAATTATTTTTTTTTTACCATCATCCTGGTTCTTATTAAGAGAACCAGGATGATGGTAAAACCATAACTCCCTGCTGCAGTTGCCTTTGGATATTCAATGGACAAAGGGAATGTTTTTGTTTGAAGACCCAAGCAATATGGAATGTTTATACTTGAAGACCCAAGTATTCAAAACAACCATCCTTGACCTTCAGTATGCTGATGACCAAATTTTGGGCATCTCTCTCAATGCTGAGAAGACTAAAATGCTCTATCAGCTTACTCAAGGCCATGAACGTAACCCCTTTCCTCAAATTACCATTGAGGGAAAGCCCCTGGAAGTAGTTGAGCACTTCTCTTGCCTCAGTAGCCACGTCTCTCAGAAAACAAACATTGATGAGGAGATCCAGCACAGGACCCAGTATGAAAGTACTTCCTTCAGGAAATTTCTTTGGCATGTTTTTATTGATTGTGACCTCTGGAAAGTCACTGAGATCCAGGTCTACAGTGCAGTCATCCCCATTCTTCTCAATGGATGTGAAACATGGATGACTTACTATTGTCATCTCAAGGGCCTGGAGAGGTATCACCAATGACACTTCTGGAAAATCCTCCACATGAAATGGGAAGATCACTACACAAATGCCAGCATCCCTGCTGGATCCAATGTTACCAGCATTGAGTATGTGATCCTCAAGCACCAACTCAGCTGGACTAGACATTAGATGTGGATGCCTGAATCTCAACTCCCAAAACAAGTGCTTTACTCCCAGCTTAGTTGTGGCCAGGTTAGAGAGAGCAGAGGAAGGAAAAGGAGAGAAATCCTGGCCTATGGCTTACTCTTCTGTGGAAATACCTGCAGTCTCTAAAGACAGATCTGCGGCTCAAGGACTAGACTTTTAAGTCATTTCAAGACCCATCAATGAACTATGGTAAAGATAATCCTTGAAAGGGATTGCCAATTACTACAGATTTGTTACTGGTATAGGCAAGCAGTAAACTATTACAATCCAGCAGAAGTAGAGGTGGAATTATAGTTCAGCTGTGCCTTTTAGGTAAGGAACTTGTAGTTTGGGACAGCTCATTGTGATAAAGAGAGCGAGCTGGTGACAGTAAGAACTGAGCACTAGCAGGAACCAATAAAGGAAAAGGCAGAGTTGCACTTCCGGAGCAGCTGCTTCGTGAAGCTAGAAAAACCCTGGAGGAAGAAGAAGGGGGAGAGAGGGGGAGAGAAGAATGAGGACAGTGAAAGAGACCAGTCACAGGAGAATGAGTGTGGTGCCTATTGGGAGTGTGGGGGCAGGGGAGTGGCCCGGGAGCCATCTGGAACAACCGGAGAGTTGCGGAGAAGCGAGTGGCGCAGATGTAGGATTTATTGTCAGGAACTCCATTGGAGAGTCGGCGTGATTTCGAGGGCTAGCAGAGTCAACTGAGCCCTACTGTGCAAAGTAAAATGTTCTTGTATTTCTTTTAAGTGACGAGTAGGGTTAAAGCAACATTATAAAGAAGAAACAAACAGAGAAAAGATAAGCCCGACCTCGCATAGAGACTTAAAGGGGAAGACACCTTTTCTCTGTTTTTGTTTTTTTGGGTTGTTTTTTTTTTAAGACTGATAATCCTAAAAAAAAAGAAATTAATGTAAAAGAAGTCTAGGTAGATACCTAATAAAAGAACCTTATCATAAAGAACACACCGTGAGTTTTCATCTTTGATTGACCAGTTAGATTTTTTGGAAAATCTCAAAACACAAGATAATTGATTAATAACCCCTTTATCAGTGGTGTTTAAGTCCTACCCTCCCGGTATGAATCCATTAACATTTAGACATGGCAGGAGAGATCCGGGTCACCATTGAAGAAGAAAAGAAGAAACGGGGAAAATTGCCAGGTAACTTGAGATCAAACCGAGTGACTGCGTATTTCATACAACAAGAGAATACGCAGAAAATCTCACACATATACTACTCCTTACTCAGGGTTTATTTTAAATGTTAAATGTTTATCTATAAATGTTAAATATATTAACATTCATGGTTGATTTCTGAAAAGTCTATAGCCTAAAAAAGCCTGATTAGTTTCCCTTAGTGTCAGTGGCTTTGTGACACAGCACCAAGCACATAATGAAACATGAAGCAATATGAATGAAACAATATGCCTGAGAGGCTTCTTAGAAAGTTAAATAGTCTATAAGATTTTTTAAAATATATTTGTAAACATATGAGATGTCAAACAATAACTACAGGTAGGATATAATAGGTCTACACTATATTAATATTAACAAATTGCTTTGAGCACAATGTAAAGAACTATCTTCAGACTGGGCTCATAGACCCAGAGATGCACAAGCAGTTCTTTCATGGAAAAAAAAATTATGAAGGTCTTCAGTTACATTCTTGGGCTCTTCCCCTTTCTCTTCTTTATAGTTCTGTTCAATCTGTGAGAAACACTCTGCCATCTACCTGTTTCCAGCTAACCTCAGTTAATAGAGAGACATTGTGTTATTCTCAAAAGACCAAGGAGTTAAATTTATAGAACAATAAAGCCTGTTTATTCAGAGAGCCTTTTTAGCCTACTCATCTTCTGTTCCCTCCTGCAATCCCCAAGCCAATGTAACAATTTATACATAACACTCTTAAAGGTATCCACACATCTTCCCCCATGTAATACTACCATTGGAAGTTTAGTTCAACCCATTGTTAAAGCACATTTTAACAAGTTGTTATTGGCCTTTGTGTTGGCTTTTTAGCTCTAAGCAATCTTCTCAGTTTCTCTGCTTTCTCAATCCTTATAAATTCAGTTCTTGTTTGGTTTCCTTGTTCAGATGACTCTACTTCTGTATCATTTTCAATCTCCTGTCATTTCTTGTTGCTTTGTTGTTACCTCTGTTTCCTTTGGTGAATCTCGTGATGCTGCTTCTTTTGTCCTCTTTATGAGCTGCAAGTGTTGTCTGTTCCTTCTTAATACCTGTCCTTCTGGTATTAGTACTTGATAGAATCTGGGAGTTACTTGATAGAAAACTTCACATTAGTCCACCTGAAATAAGCACCATTGTTGTGTAGTTGTGGTAACTCCCTGGAACCCCTGTAATAGGACTGTTTTTGTTTGAGTTTGTTGAATTTTTTTAATGTTTTCACATTTTGTTTTTCATTCTGAAGAGCATCATCCACAAGATTTGGCAGCCTGGTTTTGAGTTTCCTGTTAAACAACATTTCTGCTGGGGACAATCCATGTTTCATGGGTGTTGCCCTGTAATTTAAGAGTGACAGGGAAACATCAATGTGTGAATCAGTGCATGTTTTTCAAAAATGTCTTTACTATTTGTACTCCATTTTCCACCAGACCATTGGATTGTGGGTATCTAGGACTTGAAGTGTTGTGATGGAATCCTTATTTGTTTGCAAATTCTTTAAAATCAAAGACAGTTGAATTGAGGTCCATTGTCTGTTCTCACAATTTGTGGAATACTAAGTCTACCAAAAAATCGATTTGATGTGAGTTATGACATGGTTTGCTGTTGTGCTTTTGAGCAATGAAATTTTAGGATAGTGAGAATAATAATCCAGAACTAATACATAATATTTTTCCTGCGTGCATGAATAAGTCAATGCCCATTTGAAACCACTGAGCTATGGGCTCCTCCATGACCATCATGGGCATGTCCAGATGAGTGCGCATGTGCCTGTTGCCCTGCCTCAAACCCCTTTGAGGCAGGGCAACAGGCACATGCAGAAATGAAAAAATGTTCCCTGAGCTGCAAGTTTGCAGCACGGGGAAAAAAATTAGACCCCTAGATATCCAGGGGTCTAAAAAAACTGCTCCGCAATAGAGCGGAGTAAGGCATGGTTCAAGACCATGCCCAGTTTTGGCCAGAGCATCTCTTTTGTGTTTCTGCTGCCAACAGCACTGTCCAAGGTAAGTTGGGGGGAGGGGTTTCACGGGTGTTGGGGGGGTGAGGGGTGGCAGGGGAGCAGGCACAGGGGGCAGAGGTGGGAGCCAGCCATGGGGCCTGGCCCATGCTGACAAGAGCCGGGCCCTTCCTCTAGCTGCAGGACCTGGCCTGGAGCATGGCAACCGCACAGAGTTGATCTGGGTCCTGCTGGCCCTGGGGCTGCCTGTGCTGCCTGGCAGCCAGGCAGCACAAGCAGCCCCAAGGCCAGCAGGACCTGGTTCAGCTTTGTACGGTTTCTGCATGCCAAGCCGGGCCAGGGAACATGAGCTGCCTGGGGCGGCAGGGCGCAGCTCAGTTCTGCACAGTCCCCACGCACCGGGCTGGGTCAGGAACCATGAGCCGCCCAGGGACCGCGCAGCTTGTGCTGTCTCACCTGGCCTGGCATGCAGGGATTGTGTGGAGCTGAACTGCACCTGCTGGCCCCAGGTGGCTCATGTTCCCCGGCCTGGCTCAGCACGTGGAGACTGTGCAGAGCCAAGCCGGGTCCTGCTGGCCTTGGGGCTGCTCATGCCACCTGGCTGCCAGGCAGCACAAACAGCCCCAGGGCTAGCAGGACTTGGCTTGGCTCCATGTGGTCACTGTGCACCGGGCCAGGTCCTGCCAGGTCCTGCAGCTATAGGGAGGGCCCAACTGTGGCAGGACCCAGCATGGCACGTGGGAACCGCATGCTGCGTGGGCTCCTGTCAGCATGGGCCGGGCCCCAGGGCCGGCTCCCACTTCTGCCCCCTGTGCTTGCAGAGGGGTAAGGACCTGGCCCAGCCCCATGTGGCTTACTAGTCCGGCCTTGCACTGGAGTGGGTCACAGGGCTCTGGGAGGTGCAGCTCCTGTGTGACCCACTCCAGTGCAAACCAGACTAGCAAGCCTCAGGGATCTGGGCCCAGCCTGGCTGGGCTGCAGAAGGGCCCCAGGACTTGGCTGGGCCTGGGGGGGATAGGGACTGTGGCCCTCCATGGTGGAGCTGGGATCCTGGGTGGGGGGGTCATCCAGGGTGCCTGGGATCCTGGGCAGGGGGGCTGGGATCCTGTGGGGGATAGGGGCTCTGGCCCTCCAGCAGGAAGCTGGGACCCTGGGCAGGGGGGGTATTCCATGTGCTGTGTGGGGGGCTGTACCCTGTGGGGATCACGGGACCCACCCCTCCTGAGCAGGCCCTGCACAAGGTCCCCCACACTCACAGTGCCCCCAGCAATTGCCCCACTCCTACCCACAGACCAACCACATCCCTCCACACACACCCACCCACCTTCCCCCACACCCCTTATCACCTCCTTTCTACAAACACCACATCCCTCCATCACATACCCATCATGTATGAAGAAAACCAAAAGCATAGATCAACACATATAGATATTTATTTTTGCATGATGATAGAGACACTGGTAGGCTTCCAAATTGCTTTAACATTGTAAATATACCAAAAAAGCATTACCCAATTTATCACTCTCTCTCTCTCTCTCTCACTCTGTCTCTCTCTCTCTAGAGATGTGTTTGTGTGTGTGTGTGTGTGTGTGTGTGTAGAGTGGTTTTTTGTTTTAAATGTGGAAGAACATGGATTTTGGGGTATTTTAAAATATGGATTTGGGATGCTGCTGCAGCAGTCCAGCTGGCACAAGGGGTACTGTCCCCAGGTACCAATTGGCTAGGCCCCAGAAGCTCCTGAGAGCGAGTAGCCCCGAGCTGCTTGCCAGGGCAGCTTTTTGTATGGATGGGGGCCAGGACAGAGTAGCTTTTTATACTGCTGGGCACAGCACAGGTGCTGGCCCCGGGCTCTAACTCCCCCTGGCGGCAGATCCGTGAGGAGCCAGGAAAGGTTATTTTGCCACAAGTGGCACAATTTGCTCCACACCAAAAGTGCATGTCTGAGCATATGCGCTGAGGCAAAAAGCCCTGGCTCAAATTTGCACTGCTTCTATTTGAGCTGCTGCAAATGTATGTGCTTGCATGTGTGGATGTGCCCCATGGGCTCTTTTCTTTGTTCTGATCGGTGCTTTAGGCACATTGTACAAGCCTTTAAAGCATCCTATATGTCATTATTTATGTTAGGCCAATATAGAGCACCCCTTGCTCTCCTTCTGCATTTTTCAATGCCTAGATGCCTCTCATGTATTCTGTTTAACGTGTCTTTCTTTAGCACTGCTGGAACAACAAGCCATGAGCCTTTGAACAAAATGCCATCCAGTACTGACAGCTCTTCTTTGTACTGAGAGTAGGGGGTAGGTTTATGTTTCCCAGGCCAACCAGCACAAAGAGCTGTTATCACTTTTTACAATGTGATGTCCTAAGCAATAGTGTCTGCAATTAGTGCCCACGTTTTATCTGTGGCAGGAATCACTCTTTTAAATGAGATTAACATGTTCTATGTCTGAGTCTGGAATGTTGTCATTTTCCATTGTGCCATTTACTCTGGACAACATATCTGCAACAAGTAGATGTTTCTCTGGTGTCTACTGCATGTTTAGATCATACATTTGCAGTTGAAAGAAAAGTCTCTGTAATCTGGGTGGCATTTCTGATAACCCTTTTTTTTTGCTATAATTACCAAAGGTTTATGATCATTTTCAGCTGTCACAGGCTTCCCATAGATGAATATATGAAATTTCTTACAGCCATATACCAGTGCTAAGCTTTCTTTCTCAATTTGTGCATAGACATTCTGACTCTGAGAATGCCCTAGATGCATATGCTACTGGTTTCCAGCTATCACCATGCTTTTGAAGCAAAGTTGCTCCAACGCCTTCTTTAGAAGCATGTGTGGACAATTTAATGGGTCTTTTAGGGTCATAACCTTTTAGTACTGGAGCTTTCATTATTTTTTCCTTCAAGTTTTTTAATTCAGCTTCATCTTCATGTTCCCAATTCCACTAAACTTTCTTTTGTAGGAGTGATCTAAGGTGTTTGGTCTGCTCTGCTATGTTAGGTACATATTTACCTA
>NW_005842515.1:21069-33130 GCF_000455745.1 Alligator sinensis | reverse complement strand
CCCAGTAATCTTTGCACTCCTTCCTTATCTGCAGAGGGTGGCATGTTTATTATGGCTTTAACCCTTGCAGGATCAATATGTACCCCTTTCTCAGAGACTTTTTCTCCCATATGTTATTTCTTTGACCATGAATTTGCATTTTTGTTTGTTCAGTTTCAAACCTGCTCTGCAAGCTCTTTCTAGTGCCTTTTTAGCCTCAAGTCATGTTCTTCCATAGTATTTCCCCAAACAAATACATTATCAATATAAACCATAGTTCCATCAAGACCTTCAAACCTTGTTTCACCTTTCTGCGAACTACTTCAGGTACAGAACACAGTCCAAAAGGAAGCCAATCAGAGCAATAGTTTCTGAAGGGTGTATTGAAGGTACATAATTTAGTGCTATTATTTTCTAGAGGAACGTTCCCAAATCCAGAAGACGCATCCAAAGTGGAGAAATATTTAGCTTCTGCCATGTTGCCAGAAACCTCTTCCCTGTTGGGAATGGAAAGATGCTCCCTTTTTATGTAGCTCATTTGCTTAGGATCCAGACACAATCTCAAGGATCCACCTTTTTTCCCTATTATGACCAGTGAATGAACCCAGCAGTTGGTTGTTCTACTTTTACTATTATGTCCAGGTTAACTAAGCCATCTAATTTCTTTTTCAGTTTCTCCCTTAGTACAAGGGGAACATTTCTCTGAGCATGTATGATGGGAATATTTGGTTCTCTTAATTCTATCTTGTACTCAGTTGACAATTTTCCTATGCCTTGAAACACATCATAAAACTCTTCTTCTATGTTCTTGCTTTCTAGTCCCTCAATGGCATCCATTCTTTTAATCAAGCCCAGAGTTGTTTTACACATTAACAACCCAATAATTGGCACTAGTTTTCCTGGGACTCTTGCAAACTGAATTTTTATTATATTATCTTTGTGTCTAACATGCAGTGCACAAACACCCTTGGTTGCAATCATGTTGCCATTTTATGCTCTATGTTTCACTTTCTTATTGTCATAGTACACAGGTTTAGTTTCCTTTTTTGAATAGTATATTCCGGTATAACGTTGACCTGTGGCCCTGTATCTAATTTAAAAATTACCATTAGTCTGTTGGTATCCAAGGTTTGTCCAGTCCTCAGAAGAATGAACTTCTTCTCTCACTGTGCCAATGAGGAATTCTTTTCCTTGTTGCATAGAGCATGCACTTTTCTTATTGTCATAGTACACAGGTTTAGTTTCCTTTTTTGAATAGTATATTCCGGTATAACGTTGACCTGTGGCCCTGTATCTAATTTAAAAATTACCATTAGTCTGTTGGTATCCAAGGTTTGTCCAGTCCTCAGAAGAATGAACTTCTTCTCTCACTGTGCCAATGAGGAATTCTTTTCCTTGTTGCATAGAGCATGCACTTGCTGTTTCTTGTGTGGTGCATCCTGCTTCTTTCTGCAAACTCCTGCAAAGTGATTGAATTTTTTGAATTTGTTGTAACACTTACAAAATGCAGAGCATTGCATAGGATTTTGGTAACCCCCACAGCAGCTGTAGCTGACCATTGTTCTTCAAGCAATTCTCTTTGGCCTCCACTTGCTTGCTTCATAGTAAGGTCTGTGGCAGAAGGCAACCTCTGTTTCTCCCCAAAAACTCTGCTCTGTGACAATTTGGTTAAGATGGGCCCATGCAGATGGTACACACCTTATCCTATTTCTTTAGGTAACCTGAGCTGGATACATTCCTGAGGGAGTGCGGAAACCTGCTGCCTCTGCCTACGTGACTGGCATCACATACCTGGGTGAGGGGCTTGGGTTCCCTGAGGAGCTAGGAACTGCCAGTCTGCCCAGCAACTAGTGATGCATTTCAAATTGGTTGACTGGCAGCCAACAGGTGCTGGTCTCCATTAGACCAGGTAAATGAGGTCATAAGGGCTATATAAGTTAAGGACTGCCCAGGAGGAGGGGGCAGCAGCCATAAGGATGACTCAGAGAGAGAGAAGATCTGGACCATCTGAAACTTGCTCTCTCTCTCAAAACTCATGATCAAGGAACTGCCTGCCTCCAGAGGCAATCTCCACCTGCGTCTGGATAATACTTGTGAGAAAGCTACCTGAGATCTAACTAGATATATAGCTTGCAGTAACTCAGATGTGTGATCAAAGGCTATCCTGCCATGACAGTTTGCTCTATGGGATTTCTTTGATATTGCTCTACTCTGTACTCTATTCCAACCCTACCGCTTGTAACCAATAAAGTTCTCCTTTGTACCTAGCATGGGAGACTTATTGGGAGTGGGTCTAGATTATGCCTTGGGGTCCCCTTGGTTCAGCTGACCAAGGGAGACCACTACTTGTGCTTCTGACTGAAGGAAATATCCCAAGTTCTTGAAGTGAATCAAGTACCCTCGAGGGCTACTAGGCCTGTGTTTCCCAGGGTGTGCAGAGCCAGAATCAAGCCCATCCCTGGGTTGTGGCAGTGTTACCCCCAGGCTAGCGGGTGTGCTCCAGGAAGGGGATCGGCCAGACGTGAGGCACCCTCAGGGAGGCACTCGGAGCCTGGAAGGTGTTCGGGCACAGTGAGGTGGGTGGCTCAATGCAGGAGCACTCTCTACTGGCTGGCCACAAGGTCCACCTTTCTGTATTGTTTGAGTGTTGCCTTAGGGTTCTTCAGTCCTGTAATCCTCTCTAGTTCAGTTTGTTCTGCTTTTTCCTTCAACTTCTGCAGTCTGGCATTTTTTATCTCAGCTGCTTGGCACATTCTAACTGATAGCAGTCTTTTTCTGAGGCTTATATCCATTATACCTGATGCTATTTGGGCTCTGATCATGGACTCTTTTAGGTCTCCAAAGTTGCATGTCTGGCTCATCAGTCTGAGGTCTTTGAGAAACTCCTCTATCATCTCATATTCTTTCTGCTGTCTCATGTGGAAATTATACTATTCAAAGGTTTTATTTTGTTTGGGTATACAATATTTCTCAAGGCAGAGGTTCAAATCTATCTGTGTGATTAAAGTTTACTATTGCCTTAATCTGCCTCCCACCATTTGGAAGTGCCTACTGATCCCTAGTCTTTCTGTATAGTGCCTAGAGGCCATGGATGACTGGTGCTGCCTTAGTCGGGGGTGGGGGCACGTGCCCCACTAGGGACCCCCGCGGCCAATCTTGCTGGCAGGGGGTGGTTCCCCCATGGCTGATTGCAAGAGCCAATCACTGCAGCCAATCACTGCAGCTGCTTCTGGAAGTAGCTGTGGTCACTTCTGGGGGTGCCATGGTGCTCCACTCCCTGGCTGTTATTTGCAGGGAAGGCACTGGTGCTCTCACCTGCCCATCACCTAAGCAATGAGTGTGGATGGTCAGGGCACTCTCAGATGGTCACCGGCACTCTCAGAGGGTGTACGTGTACCCCCATGCACCCCTTATGCATTGTCACTGCTAGAGACTGAAACTTGGGTTTCTCCATTGACTCTTTAGGGAGTCTAGGCACCTAACCTATTCAAATTACATAACTCTACAAAAAAGAGGGACTGATTCTTCAGTGTGTAAGTGCAGGTGTGTATGGAACCAGTTTGAGTCTGGCCTCAGTCTCTAAGGACATGAATCTGAAAAGACTTTATAGATTATAAACAAACATTTGAATTTCACCAGAAATAAAGTGTTTCAGTGCAGATACAGAATGCAGGTGCAATGCCACTGAATGAAACAGGAAAAAGCCATAGCCTGTATTAGTTGAGTTTTCTAAATGGTCTTCAACTATAGCTCCAAGTAAAGTGCATTGCAGTATTCTACTATGGAAATGACAAATAATTTACATAGATAGGGTTAGCTGTTTATCTGAAAGGAAAGCCCATAAACACTTCATTATGTGATGTCTGCTGCTACCTGTACATCCAGAAGCTATCCTGACTTTGGTATAAAATTAATCTCTTGTAAACTGCTTCAATCACACTAAAAATCCAACTTTTTTTTTACCGCTTTTGCTACATTTTATTATTCATGAACTATAAGTTTTATATATCCTTTAAAAGGCAAACCAACAGACATCATAGAATAAAATATTTTTAAATATCAGACTATTACAACTAGAATGAAAATTTCCACTTCTTGTTTTTTGTTCTCTGTCCATGAAACCAGGTTTCTTTTGCAGATGTATTCTGCTTCAGCAAAATGTATCAGCTGCAAGCCAGAGAAATGCATCTTATTAGAATGGATGTGGGGGTTTGTACTCTGTCTGATTTGAAGTAAGCAGCAGCAAGGTATGAAGTAACTTAGAGCAACTCCTTATACATTTGATGTCAATTTGAAATGTAGAATTGGTAAATTACAATCATTTTAGATAAACATCAGCTACCTAATCTGGCTGACTCCAAGAATCTGCTTGAATGCAGTTGTGGCTGAGTCTGCTTATTGTAGTTGCAATGTATTGAAGCAGTTTAATTTTTGTTGCTCAAAGACTTTGTCATACCCCAGGGATGTGCTGGAATGGTTTCATTGTAATCAGGGGCTCTATGCACATGAAGGATTTGTTAAACTCATTCTGATCAGTTCATTAAAAGCCTGAATGCTGTTTGAAAGCCTTCTATACCAGTTGGATTTCACTCAAAAATTCTAATTCACAGTAATAAGTATAGAGAAAGAGTTACAAAAGGGATGGAGAACAAATAATATCCATTTTCCTGCAACTTATCTTCTCTGAACAGTACTGTTTCTGCTGTGATGTGACCCGGCAGTATTGGAAACTTACAAAAAGATTGATTACATTTCTTTGCTTCTTTCTTAAGTATATCTTGTCTAGAAACCAGTGAAAGAACATGTTTCATTAGAAAGGACCATCCAAATTAATAAAAAAGGCACTCAATATAAAGTTATAAATCTATATCTCTTTTGCCATTTAAACATTCAGTTTCTAACATTTTGCTTTGTCGAATAGGCCAGTCCACCATGCTAGACTTCTAAAAATTGACTTCATTCCATTAAGAGAATATATCGTAAAAGGTTGGACTGGCAGCGACTCTATCAAAATGTCTTCTTTCTAGGGTGTGATGTAATTTCATGAGAAACTTGAAGTATAACAGAGTGACCTGTGATATATATTTTTCCTATTTCAAAGTGAAGAACATTTCAAGAAAATGAATTGGCCTGGAGAAAAATAAGGAATCATTATGTTGAGCTAAAGCTTATTTATCCAGCAAATATGCCTTAAAAAAACCGCAAATAAGCCAACACTTAAAAATGTACCTATCTTCCAGCATTGGAATGCGATCATGTGAGTTGCTAAATCCTGAGAGATGAAGAATACACTCAAGTGTTGTTCAAGTCAAGAGAATCCAAGGGCACGCACCTCTTTGAAGGAGTTGCTCAGAACATTACAAGATTTGGCCATGCCCCAGTTCTCCCTTCTTTGGGGACATCATCCTTCCACTGAGATTATTAAAGTCACAGTAAGTATGGATGCCCCATTAAGTGTTCTTTTTTGGAACACTGATGTGCCAAAGGTCAGAACTGAGGGCACTAGTGAGTTTTAAAAATACATGATGACCTGGTTCTGTTGGCCTTCCCTTCCCCATGCAAACAATACTGTAATGTGCTGGGAACATCCATCACTTTAAAATGCTCAATTATAAATCTGAATAACTGAAGACATGGAATTCTGCAGTAAAAGTTTGGCTCAGTGCCTGACTAAACACCGGAGAAGGCATGTAGCCAAAAAGTTTCTCTACACAATTTTGTTTCTTTAGCATTATTTCAATTATAAAATGCTTTTATTAGGCAAACATTCTCTTTGCTTGAATTCATCTCAATAGTCTAAATCACCATGTCTAGCTCAAATTTATAATGAAAATTAATATATAATGGAGTTTCTTTTGTTACTTTATGGATTCTACCAATTTGTTGGGCAATGAAATGTATTGTCTAACCTGCTGTAGCAGGACTAGGTTTCCAGGTGTGGCAGTAATACTCTCTGGTGGCCACGTAGCTCCTGCTTTGCTCTGGTTCCTGATTCTCCTCTCTATTCTCTTGCCTGCTATCCTTTGTTGCAATTGTTTAGCTTGGGAAAAGGCAGGTTGCCCAGGAACACAGAGCAACTTCTTATCTGTGTTTGATCAGTTCACTGGTATACCCTGGGCCTTAGTGGTCAATTTTGTAGCCTCCAACCTCCTCTACAACCATGACCATGCCTTGCAGGTGTTACCAGTTAATTGTCTGGATAGGACCTCATCCCTTTCAGGCCTCTGTGTCTTTAAGAGTTCCAGTGGACCCTCAGCCTCTGTCCTAGATGAGGCCTTTTCACGGGCTCAGGATTCCTCTCCCCCAATCCCCAGATACCCTCTTTGCAGGCTTAGTACTCACCCATCCAGGGCTCTAGCTTTGCCCCTCAAATGTTCTCATGCTCTTAGGGTGTGTCTACATGTGATGGTTTAATGTGCATTAACCTAAGTTAATGTGCATTAAGGGTACACATCTACACATGCATGTCCTTAATGCACTTTATTGCTTGCCCACTTATTCTGCACTGGGTACCTGCAACCTTTCAGCCCCTTAATATGCAGCCTTTTCTGGCTCCTGGCAAGCAACTCCCTGAACCCAGGGCCCCCTGTGGCTCTTTGCCACCCTTAAAGTAACAGGAAGTCCCTGTCTCCCTGTTATGCCTTCCTTCTGGTTTCAGAACATCATGTCATTTGTAGAATAAGATACTTTCATAGAATCATAGAAGTAGGGTCAGAAGGGACCTTGTAGATCTTCAAGTCCAACCCCCTGCCTGGGCAGGAGGAAAACTGGGCTCAAATGACCCCAGCCAGGTAGGCATCAAGCCGCTTCTTAAAGACCCCAGGGTAGGAGCCAGCACCACTTCCCTTGGAAGCTGGTTCCAGATCCTAGCCACCCTAACTGTGAAGAAGTTCTTATGGATGTCTAATCTAAACCTACTCTCTAACAACTTATGGCTGTTATTCCTTGTTATCCCGGGGGGCGCTAGGGAAAACAAGGTCACCCCCAAACCCTTCTGGTCCCCCCTAGTGAGTTTATAGATGATCACAAGGTCCCCCCTCAGCCTTCTCTTGTGAAGGCTGAACAGGTTCAGGTCCCGTAGCCTCTCATTGTAGGGTCTGCCCTGCTGTCCCCAGATCATGCGGGTGGCCCTCCTCTGGACCCTCTCGATGTTGTCCACATCCCTCTTGAAGTGGGGTGCCCAGAACTGGACACAGTACTCCAGCTGTGGCCTGACCAGTGTTGCATAGAGGGGGAGGATCACTTCCTTGGCCCTACTGGAGATGCACCTGTGGATGCACGATAAGGTCCGGTTAGCCCTGCCAACCGTAACCTCGCACTGTCGGCCCATGTTCGTCTTGGAGTCAATAATGACTCCAAGATCCCTTTCTGCCTCTGTGCTCTCAAGAAGGGAGTTTCCCATTTTATAAGTGTGCTGCTGGTTACTACTGCCCAAGTAACCAACTTTGATGGATTGAAGGTAACATGTAAAAAGATGTATCATACAAAGACATCAAAGCAGTTTAAAATGCTCTTTTGAAGTTTACCTCAATTACTTTGCTACAATTAAATTGAGAAGGTGAAATCATTCGTGTAGTTAATGAACAGAGCTGGGCATTTTTTTTTTTTTTTTGGTGAAGGAAATGTTTGTAGGAAAATGCAGTTTTGGCAAAATAAAAAATATTTTATGGGAATGAGTTGATTTCCACAAAATTTTCTCCTGGAAAAGAATTAAATGAGTTTCAGCTTTCTTATTTCCAAAATGCCCAAAAGTTATTGTTTATATCAATTTAATACATTAACTCAGTCCTAATATAATTTCAAAATTTTGTCTTCTAGTTCTAAATTTGAATGAAAACAAATTTTTGATATATCTGAATTTCTGGTAGAATGAAAACCTTGTTTTCTGACCAGCTTTACTTACAAACAATATATATTGAAACAACACAATCTTCAATAGTAGTTTTCTCTGAGACTCAGTTTTGTTATTTCTGATTTTTATAGTAAATTTTAGAGCTACTAAAGATGCAGAACAACAAAAGCCAAGTTCTTAACAGGAGTAACTAGATGGATATAGATTTCTTCTTGTTTCACAAAATTCTCTCACATAAAATCAATAACAACTGAAGCCAACCAGAATAGTGAATTTTCCTGTTTTGTCTGTATGTTCTGTGGAAACTGAACTTGCTTATTAAAGAAAAGGTCTGGTCTTTCTGGTTGTGAATGCAATCTTCATATTGTAAATTAAAGCTATAAATTAATTGCTGCCTTTTCTAGAGGCTGAAACAATGCACTGTGGTGCCAAAACAAGGGTGAACTTCCTCTATTTATCTTACTAAAATATTAACTACAAAGCTTTGTTTTAACTCAAAGTCTGAGTCGGCACTGGTTTCCACAGGAGCCTTGCCAAAGTAAGAATTGCGGCTTGGGGCTTGAAGTCTGCTTAGTAGATTGCCACACCAGTCTTTACCCATTGAACGCTTTAAGGAATTGTTAGACATGACAGAGGCTTTTTTAACTTCATCCAGAATGTTTCCTTCTGGCAGAGGTCCAGTGCAGCAACAGGCTCCAAGGCAATGTGCACATACTCATATACATGTCTAAGTGTCTGCATGCCCCAGGGCCAGATCCTGAAACCTGGTGAATAATTGCTTCATGCTGAGAATCTCCAATGAAGCACTTAGCCTGAAAATCTCATCACTTAGGTCTTTCAGTCCTTACACACAAGAATCTCAGTGAAGCACACGGGACAGGATGAAACCCCAAGCTCAAGCTTTATTTTTGTGGAGAATTCCAACTATGGAAATAGTTGAACAAATAACCTTATTTGTGGCATTGCTACATTTCATCTACCTAGTCTGGCCAAACCACAAAGACATGGAAATACGAAGATGATAAAAAGAAAAAGGCTAAAGCAAACTTTTCTGAACCTTAAAAAAAGAAGGAGCAAATGGAGATTTGGTTTGATTTGGGGACAAAGACTGACTACCTGACCATGGCTCTCATTTCTTTCCAAACAAGTTGCATTTGCACAGTTCAATTTCATGAAGTTAATGACTATTTTGAAAAGATCCTTTTTACTTAGAGATCTCTGCCATTAAAGAATGAGCAGAGCTAAATGAAATATGAAAATGAAAAATCTTTGTAAAAACTGTACAGAATGTTGATAAAGCACATATACATCTTTCCACAGATATCAGATACTCTTTTCCTTCTTCACCCTAATTCCCTATAGATTTTTCTAGTAACTGGTCATAACCCAAAGAAACCGCTATTTCCAATGGGGTTTTGAGCTTTCCCCCCTAAATTTCCATCTTTCAGACTTCTTAGAAAACAAAGATTCTGTTCTGGTGGCTTTATGGCGTATCTAATTCTCCACAAGGAGTTATGCCTGAAACCACTGTTTTATTTAGAATCTCTTATTCATCTGATCTAATCAAAAAAAATTTCCAAACTGGTCAGTCGAGACAAAACTAAGTTCCAGAAAGGGTGCTCAGATATCAGGAATAAAATAGTACAATTATGACTTAGGGAGGCTGATTTTTGTTTTTTTTTCTATAGAGGATGTCTGAAGTCATACAAGAACATTTTCAAACAAAATAAATGCCTACAGATAACTACTAGGCAAATAATCATTTGCAAGCAATATAAATCTTCCTGTGAAAGAAGTGCTTTAGTATATGCACTGTATATCTATGAATTTCACAGCGAAAACTGTAAATCTGGCTAACATTAAAAAGCAGGAGAGCAATTGTAGGATAAGTAGTGAGCAGGGCAAGGAGCAGAATGATTGGAAATGGGCATGTGACAGCTACTGTACTTGTGTGGTACGTTTCTCTAAAACCAGGCTCCTAAGTTTTAGTGTTGGCTGCAGGAAGAGAGACAACTGAGGATAATTTCCTCAAATACTACCTTAAATAGCAAGTCCTGGTGGTTATTAAGCTTGAGATTAATGATTAGATGGCAAGGGCAAAGTGTTATGAAGAAAGAACCTTCAGCATGACCATATTTTAATACTGGAGCACATAAGGGTAATCCATAGAGTGACTATTGTTCCTACTCTTTTGTGTGATTGTCTCTACTCTTTTCTAATTTTGCTTCCATCCTTACTAAAATGAATCACTAATCATTTTCTATTGAAGTGTGAGGGCATCTATGTCTAGTCCACAGTTTTGCAGTGATTGTTAACAGGCCTTATACGAGCCTGATAATATTACTCACTTCTCAAGTAGCCCATTTATGAATTCTTCCTTAGGAAAAGGGAAAAAAAAACCCTTACTGGCTCTTTTTTATCCTATTACCTCTGTGAACACTGCTGGAGGTCAATTTTTTTTTCAGACCACCTTTATGTTCAATCAGTTCCTTTTATTTCAAGGATAATGTGGTATATCTTTTGTGGCTTGTAAGGGAATGAGGGAAGTGGCTTTCAAGGAAATAAATTTAGCTGTCGAATTGCCACTGACAAGAAGTGCTATTTATGAGCCTGCAGCTCTGTGCACAGGGTGTGTGTGTGTGTGTGTGTGTAGTAGATGAGAAAAGTCCTAAGGAGGAGACGGCTTTGAGATTAACAAAATACAATAGCTTGTATATGCACACTTGCATATTAAGTGCCATTTATAATTGTGGTAGCTCAGTATATTGCAAAACAACTTCTAAAAATAGGAAGTATTTTCAAAACTTAGTTTTTCTATTTAATTCTAGTCTCATTCGTATATATATATATATATATATTTCAATATTAAGGAATTCTGCTGTTACTTTAAAAATTATATTAACATTAGCTTCAAGCAGTTGTATACTGGTACAACTCCTGGGATGAGTAATTTCTAATTAATAGGTCTGAAAGTAGGATAAGGTTTAAGTTCTTTGGGACAGATTCGATTAATTTATTAGGCATCTAAGTGGATGTAGGCACTAAGTACTATTCTATTCCACCGTGCTCAAGTCCTAAAAATCCAATAATGCATCTACTTTTATAATGCACCATCATTTTTACCTTAAGATTGAGTCACAAAAAAGCAGTGATGAGGAGTCTTCCTGCGTATCTAGGACAACATAATTGTGATGAATTGAATGAAAAAATGACTAGTCATCATAGTGTTACTTCTGCAAATGGGATCCTTTAATAAAGCTGCAACAGAACTATCTGCCAGTAGTGTGTATAGCAAAGGTCAGGATTTTCTCCCACCATCATCCTGTACAGCTGGTTTCCAGCCTCTTCTGGGACTTCACAATCCTACCTTTGCATGAGGATTAAGTAGATAGGGAATCTTAACAGTTTCTGATTAACTCTGATACCAACTATGTCATTTGTTTCTTTTTCTTCTTTTGAGCAATTATTAACTTTCTCTATTCCTAATAATCTTCTTTCTATATTAGCCCATGGAGGTTTAGCAGCTCTCCAATGATACTCTCTGCTACATCTTTTCAGACCAGTTGTCAGTCACACCCAGGAGAAGTCTAAATCTGCCCTAAGTCCCTTTATTTGAAGTATAGCAGGTATCTTGTTCTTTTTCAATTGATAATTAGTTACCCTCAGAAGCTCTTCAGGCCAGATTATCTGATTTTTGACAGGCTGTGTTTAGTTAAAAAATTAGTGAAGATGTCTTTAAGCCATTTTTACAGTCACTTGACCCTACTGCTGGCCAAGAACTGGACCAGTCTCTAAAATTAATTAGAGGAACAGAAAGGCTGCTGCAATTAATACCTGGTTGTTTCAGTCCCAGGGGCTGTTTTGGCAATGGAGATCATGTAGGCAGCATCTTTTTCCTTTTACCAAAAATACACTTTCCCTGAGGATGGAAAAGGTGCAGGAGTTGTTATATCTCTGGGGATTTCTCCTTAATAAGAGAAGCCCTTGGAGGTCTTAGTCATTGGCCTTCTTTGCCAGTGCAGCACAAAGCCCTGGTAGCGAGGTTGCAAATCTGCTATAATTCTGAATAATTGTCTGCATGTTTATGAAGGATGAAATGATATGGCTGTAAAAGCAGGCAGCAATATTGCCAGTAGATCCAGCGGCAGCTAAATTATCATGATGTTAAATGCTATTTTTCTTTCTGGTAAGCCAGACCTAAAATCATCTGCCAGAACTTGAATGGGGGCT
>NW_005842515.1:3714-21038 GCF_000455745.1 Alligator sinensis | reverse complement strand
GAGGTGGTGGGGGAGGGGGAGATAGAGAGTCAGGTTATTTTTATATAATCTGACCTCTGTCCTGTCATGAGTTATGGCAGTTAGCAGGGTGCCTTCTTGAAATACAGGTGGCATAACTCCAAATTTGATTCGACCTAATTGAGAATGTGGAATAGATCTACTGCATTTAATGAAGGTGACTTAATATTGCTTACCTGTCTTGATGCTTTTGGCTTTGACAGCAAAGGATGATATTATGTTGAATACATCTTACTGTGGCAGAAAAAAATGAAAGCAAACAGTAAAAGTTGCTTTTAAGTCTGCATGACAATGACAGGGAAAATGAATCACTTTTTCTTATTAAATTCTAGAACATTTGCAAAGGTTGTATTTTAGCTTTGCAACTGAAGAACTTGCAGATTTCCTGACCAGGTGGTAGATAGTAGATTTATTAATGCTGTGCAAGTAATTGATTTTTTGGAGGTGTGTATCATCCTTGTTTTATCCAGCAACTCAGAGATTAGAGAATTCATCCTGGACATGATAGAAGTGAATTCAGTTTGCTGCTCTGCTTGAGGAAGCATACTCTAACCACCAGGCTATGGGGTAGGACACCTAAATCCTTCCAGCTTGAGCTGTTGCCCTCTGTATAAAATACCTAAATCATTACTGAGACAGAGAGCGAGAGAATCACTGTAGCTTGTTGGTAATTTCTGGGCATGTCTACACATGATATTAGTGCAACACAATAAATAAAAGGGTGCAGTTTGCCCTGGAGTGTATTGCTCCTGGGTGCAGCATCTGCATGTGTGCCTGAGACTGCAGCACATTGAACTGGGACAGCACAGCACCAGCTGGCAGGGGGCCTAGGGTGTCAGCCTGCCAGCCTGAAGCTGCTCCCCACAGCTTAATGTGCTATGGAAGGGCTGGCTGGGGCACAAGGGTGCAACAGTGTAGTGCTAGCTGGGAGGTAGCCCTGCACTGTAGCACCCTCATGCCCCAGCCAGCCGTGGTCACAGTCTACACGTGCATTGTGGCGAGTAAATAACTGTGCCATAGCATAGTCATTGTATCCGGCAGTAATATCCTATAGTAGAGTTAATTAGCTTACTGTGGCCTAATAGGGGCACATGTGTAGATGGTGATACTTTGCTGTGGAGCTAATTAGTTAACTCCACAGTAAATTGTCTCATGCAGATGCACCCACTCAGTACAAAAAATGGAACACCCACTCAGTTCTTATTCTGTGCTTCATTGCATTTTAATTATTTCTACAAAGTCCATGGTGTCAGTAGAAGAGGCTGAGAACATCTTACCCTAGAATAACCTACATTCTGGTACTAAAACATTCTTATGGCTGTTACTGGCATGTCAGGGACTTGAACCTGAGTCATGCACATATCCTAGGTGGTTGCTTTAACTTTTGAATTATAGTGTAAAAGAGTGTAATGACAAACACCTTTTCCTCCATTAATATGCCCCTTAAAAATTATTTTGACAGTTATCTGGAAAATTCCAGAATTTACAACCCACATTTTTTAGCACGGCTCACTAAAGATTTTCTTTTGCTAAACTCCAGTGTCAATGATAGGCCTGAATTTTAAAAAAAAATTATGGAAAAAGTTTTCAGTCCTGAGTGCCTACGTTAGTGCCTAAATAGCTATGACACATGATACTACCGAGAATTATGAGTGGAGAACACTTTTGAAAAATCGGACAGTTGGTTACCTTTCAGAGCAAATGAAAGTTGGGGCTACGCTCATGTAAAGGCAGGGGTGGTGTTGTAGGTTAACTTTAACCCATTCTAAAGGCACTTAAAGTGGGATCATCTGAACAGTAAACTGTTAAGTACCTTCTAAACATTTCACCACTTCAGGTGAAGGTTATCTTCGAGCTGTTCTACCTAGCACAAGGTAGGTATTGTTAGTCTCCTTCATGGAGATAAAGTGACCAATTTGCAGTCATTCAGCATCCCAAGATGCATGGCTCGCAACCTCTCTACCTGACAAACATTTCATTCTCCCAAGCTCTACTGCCTAGGGTGTGGTATTGGGCCCAAGGCAACATCACCACTTATCAACAGTGGATATGACCCCAGTCCATATGGCCCTACACTGCTGGCTCCAAGGACCTCCGGAGGACTTATCCAGAGTCCAGGCACATGGCCCTACCCTTTGCCCCATATCTGGGCATCTCCTAGCCAGGAGAATCTTGGAGGGGGGGCATGGCTTCCCTCCCCAGGCTCATGTTTCTAGCAGGGGAAAGGGGCTGCCTAGCTCCAAGTGTGGTGAGGGCATGGAGCCCAGGGAGGCATGCTTCCCTGGGGTCCATGCTGTCACAGTGGTTAATTCTCAGTGGCTCTGCACTGGTAGTGGAGCCACTGGGTGGCAACAGCATAGAGCCCAGGGTAACATGCTGCACTCCCAGAGGAGGGATCAAATTCTGGCTTCTGGCCAGGCCCCATAGTAGTAAACTGCAGTTGTGCAGGTTAGAGAGAGCATTAAAACAGCAACTGCATTGAAAACTGTTTTGACTTTAACATCACCTAACATTCCACAGAGAGCGAATGGTGTAAAGCTAACCAGTAACAGTACTCTAACATTGTTGCTTTTAAGGAACGGCCTGTCTCAGAGCCATGGTAAAGCAAAGTTACAAAAATTTTGCTGCTCTGTCCATAGATTAGAACATAGATTTACCTTCGGTGGCTGTGGGCCCTTGCTGCATTCTCAATCTACTCTCCTGATCCCAAAGTGAGAGGGCTCCTTGCATCCTTTTTTCACTTTATACACTCAGCAAGACTCTAAACTGCCTATATAAAATTAAGTCTATTTAGAGACTCAGGAAATATATGTTTTTTCCTCCTCGTAAAGTACTTTTATTAACAGTAAAAATTAAATACATTTGTTTGATTCATTGACACCAGAAGCTTATAGGTGAATGTTTGTTTTTATTTTTTCCTGTGTAATAGAATGGGTATTGGCTACCTAGTATTCAACAAAAAGCCTTGCTGATGACTGGTATCTATGCACACGTTGGTCAGGCTTGTACATTAGTGCACATTCCAAACTTGTGCAGAGCATCCTGAACCTCTGGCATGGTGTTTATTCAGTAACATAAAACAGCCTCCACCAGCATATTAGAGCTGGGAAGAGAAACAATTTGTTTTACTGTGCACTGTGGAAAACCTGGCAGGACACAGCCTGCTTATGCAGATGCTGTTGATGCTGCCACTGGTGCCTGTAAAGCACCTGCCTCCACATTCTCTGCTCTTGGTGCCACTCTCAACAGTTGGGCAATGTCACAAGAACTGCATCTTGAGTCAAAAAGAAAAAAAAAAATTCTTCCATTCCCAAAAGATAAAGCCAACAGAGCAGAAGGTTACTGCATATTATCAATTACACCACAATGATGACATCTCAAAGGCACAGGCAATGTAAGAGAAAGAAGAGAAGAAAAAAGAAGAACCAAACAAGATTTTGGGACTGTATCAATTCCTGAATCTATTTTAAGAGTGAGAAGGGAGGGAAAACAGTGAAGTTCAAACACAAGTGGAATTTTCCTTACATATGTTACAATAGCTTTTTTTCTTTTTTAACACAGGAAACAGTGATAATAGTAGGAAAATGTTCAAAGAGAAGACATATTTGTGCCTGGCACATTGGAGCTACTGCTAAAGAACCACACTACAAAACACTGCTTCTGACAAAATCAATGTCTGCCTATATTATCTCTGGTGTATTTGTGGCAGTCCTATCAATTTAAAAGCTGCACAGAGGATAATTTTAAATGGTGAATCTGACTTTTTTTTAAAGTTGTTCCTGAATTGGTAGATGGATGGGGGCAGATATGGTATATAAAATATGAGTTGAAGATAGAAAGGGATTTTCAGTACTCACATTTTTCTGAAATGATATGACAGATTTGTTTTCAAGGAATTAACCTAAAAAAAAATCTTAGCTCATTGATATGCTGGCTATGAAGCACATTCAAACAAGGAGTATTTATTTTTCACCAAGAAGCAAGAGCATGACATGGTCATTGGATTGATTTTTCTTGTGAAACATAACAGATTGTGTGGTCTACTTCACAGCTTTGTTTTTATATTTGCAGTATGAGTGGAAAGAAAACAGCATGGCTGGTTAGTCAGATGGACTGTAAAAGCAGAGACTCAGAAAGATGCAGATTTACACAGTTCAAAAGCGCTTGGGAAGTGAATATGACATTTATGTATTTTAGAACTTATTTTCTCTGTCTGATTATTTCAGATTGAATTGGGTTATGGGAATGTGGGGCTTTGTGACACCTAAAGAGAAATGAACTCCAGCGTTGCCTACTGTGATGGAAGATTTTATTTTCCAATTGTTTTGATTTCTGAAAAATTAAACACCCACTTAGCATGAGATTGATAATGGTTATTTGTCATAGAAAATATGACTTAGATTTATGGAATTGCTTTATATTTTTTATGCCTTGTTCGTGCCTATAAAGTTATTTTTTCAATTCATGTATATGACTTTGGAACAAACACTAGCAGGCTTCCTCATAGACAAGCATGTTTTAAAATATTCTCTACTTATGGGTACATCTTGTAATGTAGCCACACACACACACACAAAGCTGTCACAGTCTTTCCAGAAGTAGTACATTTGGACTGAGCACTTCCAGCACTAACATTTTTCCTGGAACTACTGCCTTCTGGGAATGGAGTTACAGCCAGAGCCTTAAATAACTTTAAAAAATCACTACACACAATAAAGAGAATGAAGTGCTGATCCCAAGCAGCAGCTGCTCAGCTGATACCAGCATTCTGTAAGAACTGCACAACCCAAATCATGTTAGTGTCAGCTCAGCTGAAGCAGTGGGCCGCTCTGCCCCTCTGCTTTCTTTCTAGCCTGCATGTCATCCATTTTCAGTGCTGTCACCGGTTCTTCAATACCAGCCCTGTCTAAAATAGAATGGCTTGGAAATGCCAGTCCTCACAAAGGTGGCAACAGCTACAGCTGGCAAGTACTTGCAATTGCGTTTAAAGAGCAAAATTAAGTTGCAGCATAACTTCTTAGGTAATCTCCCTCACTGGTGGTGTTCAAGAAGCTGGATTGGCCTCTCTTTGGGCTGGCTTAAGGAAAAGTAAATCCTTCATCTATGCAGTGGGCTGAACTGGATGCCCTTTGAGGTTGCTTCCAATCCTATGATTCTTTGAAGTCAGTGCAATTATATCAGAGCTTGCCCCCAGTTGCTTATGGGTTTACTTTTGTTGTATAAACTTTCAATGCCAAAAAATTCACCTGGAAACCTCCTACCAAACTGAGCAAGAAATCTCTTGGGAAAAGATGGATTTTTTTTTGGTGTGTAGGGCATGATGCAAAGATTTGACTATTGATTTAACTGCATATACAAAAACAGCCTTTTCTCATAGTGCTTTGCTACCTTTTTCAAGTTCAAGTTGGAATTGGGTAGAGCCGAGGTGGTGGAAAATGAAAAATAGTGGAGAAGAAAAAGTTATCTACCTGTTTTTAAAGAAGGTACTGGGGAGTTTCAGTTTCAGTTTTAGCCAGAGCCTTGTTAAGGGAGGGTAACGCTCTGAGAGCTGTGCTAATTAAGAGCACCCAGTGTGTCACAGCATCTTTGTGCTGAAAAATGGTGGTGGGGCACTTTGAACTAAAGTTCATCAAATGAGCTTTAGTTTAAAGCTCCCTGCCACCATTTTTCAGTGTGGGGACACTGATGCATGTGATGATGGAGTCTGCTGGAGCATGGTAATTACCACACTCTAGCAGACTCGATTAATCGAGTCTGCTCCACTGCGCTGAAATTACAGTGTGTCGGAGCAGCCATCCTGCACATTTATAGGAGCACTTTGTGCTTAATTTTCTCACATGTAAAACATCTGTAAATAAATATGTGAACAATGGGGAAGCACTGAAATACAAAGAGTAACAAAGGATGCATGAGTCCCTTAGCTTCTTTTTATTTCCCCACAGACATCTTTGTAACTTATTTGAGTGTGGACCAAACCTTGTTCCCTCCCTGATCAGTTATATGCCATACTCAGAGGCTGTACATGCCCTTTTGAGGAATACGTGCCACAGGTTGGCCAACCTTGCCTTATTTCATGCCCTCCTTTGTGCTGGTAACCATCTTCCTAAAGGATTTTCTATGCTGCAGTTCCTCTTCTTTAAGTTCTTTCATAGCAGTTAAGCATACAATAAAAAAAAAGGAAACTTTAAGATTCAGCGAACAAAACAAACCTCTGATCGCTAAGAAGGCTACATGAACTGAATGAATCACTGAATGCTTCTCATAGGCCAGGTACAGACATTACATTTTTGCTGGCATAAGTGCTCAGAAACTGGTCTATACCCATAACATAACAGAAGTTTGGCACACCTAGATTGGTTTAAAAATGGTGGAACCTGGTCTAAGTTCTGCGCTCCTCCCCACCATGCACCAAAGGGTGAATGTGTGTTCTGTTCACTACCAACTTAAACTGTGCTGCTTACAGAAAACCATGTAACTTAGATTGATTCTGCCTCAAGCTTTATGAATGGCTGTCCCTAGCCCTAGTGTGAGATGAGGTGAGGCTTCTGCTTCAGTTTCCTATATTCTCCTGAATAGTTAAATTTGTTCTCTTAAGTGTTCCTTCGTAGCAATAGATGGATTCACTTGCTAGAAAACATAAGAGTGCATCCCTTCCAGGGTACAAGATGAATACAAAAAACAAAAACACAACAATATTCTATAGGCTTTGTCTGAACCACTCAAGTGACTTTAAAAATAAAACAAACCACCACACAACCATAATCCAGAATTCTGTCTGCAAACAATCCTACTATCATTTCTATCTCCTCCAGGCTCTGTATCACAGTCAAGTATCTTCTTTTTCCTGAGATTCCTCTGACACCTTTTCAAGGTTGGTTATTCTCTTTGACTGCAGAGTTCTTGCAAACAAATCTGTTTTGATCCAGTCTCTTTTCTGGTCCAGTCTTTTTTTCTGCTGAGGAAGACAAGATACCTTTGGCTCACCTTTCCTCCCAGAATGCTTTACTACAAGCTGACAGGCATGAACGTTGCGTGCCTCCCGAGGCTGGGGGGGCACGGTGACCACCTGCAGGCGGTGGGGGGCAGTGTTGGTGGTAGGGGCGTGGCAGCAGCAAGTGGGGAGCTTCTGGAGGCGGGGGGGGAGGGGTTTGGAGGGGAGGGGGGGGGGGGGGTGATGAGCACCAACCAGTGATCAGTGACCACCCGCAGATGCCACTAGCAGTGTCGGCAGTGATTAATGGTGATTAGTGACTGCCTGCAGATGCTGCCGGCGGCAAGGGGCAGGGGTGCCGCTGGCAGTGACAGCAGAGGCCAATCTCAGGGGGTGCATGTGCACCTGCATGCACCTCCTATGCATCGCCGATGCTGACAGGGTCCTGAATGCCTTGCTATGCTAGGCCCTTGGAACAGGGCTAAGGTGCTTAAAGGAATAGCCCACATGTTACAATTATTTATTTAATCCTGTCCATTTTCAGCTTTTCTTTATTTTGTTGTGTATTCAACCTTACAGACTAAATCATGTCCAGAATGTAGCTGTTTGAGGAAAACACCTGTCCTACCATCTATTTTATGAAGCACCATTGAGCATGTACAAATGGTTCCTCAGCTACAGGCCTAAGGGATCTAATTAGTCCTAAATTCCTTAGTTTAAATTATGTATGAGTAGTAATCTTTCATTGGAGAGATACAATTTGTGAATTAGAGTAGAAACTAAAAGTCACTTAGAACCGGCAGAAAGTTTAAATCTGGGTTTGACTCATGACTGCCATAGATTAAATTAATCATTAATGAATTATTCTGTGAGCAGAATAAGGCAGAACTTCACCTGTCTGATGTTGTGTTTACCAACTGGTTGCCAGATGTTAGAGCAGGCTCTAACAATTATCAGAGTCCCCATTTGGTGGCTAGATTTCAAGTGTGTGCTCTTGCTTCACATTGCAGCAGCCAGAAATAGAACTAGATTCACACAGTTTACAGATATGCTTGGGGAGCCAAAAGAGTATCCTTAGGTATTAGGAAAAACTTTCTCACTAGTGAAGAAACTGGAACAGGTTATCCAGAGAGATTGTGACATGTCCATTCTTGGAGGTTTTAAAGACTTAACTAGATAAAGCCTTGGCTGGGATGATCTAACTGGGGATGGTCCTGCTTTGAGCAGGGGGTTGGACTAGATGATCTCCAGAGTTGCCCTCTGACCCTAAGTTTCT
The DNA here is from genome assembly GCF_000455745.1 of Alligator sinensis. NCBI lineage: Eukaryota > Metazoa > Chordata > Crocodylia > Alligatoridae > Alligator > Alligator sinensis. The sequence goes on along the minus strand of NW_005842515.1, from coordinate 12,813 downwards.
ATAATTCTATGATCCTCTGCAGATTTAATGATATGGAGCTGTTCTAAGTATGTTGTGTTGGAATTTGTGAATATTTGGTGCCAAATTCTGCTCTCAATTAAAGTGGTACAAATTGGAGATATTCTGTTGACTTCACAAAATCTAAATTATGACCTTTTCATAGATATTGCTATGATCATGAAAAAAGACTATATCCATCAACTAAATTATTCATTGTGAATTATATACTTAACTGTACTTTTATGGAAATTTTATCCTTTCTAGCCCTGAAATGTAAATGTAAAATAAAACCCACAAACTTGTAGAATAATTATTCACAGTCACACTTATAATTAACAATGATGGAAAGGCTCTTCTTAATATTATTACTGATAAGTGAAAGACTTAAGGCAAAAGTAATTAAGGAATGACAGAAACAAGAAGAATTATTGGTAGCCAACATAAGGTTGAACAGATCAGATTTTATATCTTATAGCAAAAGGAAATCACAGAAAAGTTTTGGGGGTACTTGAATTTAAATTATGTAGGATGACAGGGTTGCTAAAATATTTCAAAATGAATTGCAAATGAACTGCCAAAGGAAAATGTGGGGAGGAGATAGGAGTGTGTGAGAGAGACAGAGAGAGGGAAAATACACTTCACTTCAGGACAAGCATATGAATGAAGCGTGACTGAAGAGAAACCACTCCTCATGTATGTGCAGTGCTTGAACTGAGTTTAAATGCCATTACTTCAAGTGCAGCTTGTGACCAACACACAGGTGGGCATGTCACAAAAACATTTTAAATAATTTCTAAGGGGAAAAATCTATAAAAGTTCAATAGACCAAACCCTAAATAGGGGCCCTATTGTCCCCCTGTGCATAGAAAATTATGGCAGCTGCCAAACAGTTCCAATAAAATGTGTGGAAGAAAGTGAGTACAATTTGAACACAAATATATGTTTGAAATGCAAGGCTGAAGTCTCACACACCAGAAGGGAGTGGATGAAGGTCAATGCAGCATATCAAGGTCAAGTGTGGTCACAAGATGATTAAGAGAAAAGTCACAAGTGGGACCTTAAAATGGAGTAAGAGTTAATTCCTGACAGAGATAAATGGATAACTGAACTGCATTAAAATTAAAATTAAAATACCATTAAAATTCAGTAACTTCTGGAAGGGTGAGCCCTGCTTCTTCGAAGAAACTTCAAAGAACAACGGAAGGGGAAAAGCTCAAAAAGGAGCCAAGGCTACATCCAAGGGAATACGTCCTCATATAATGACTCCTACAGTAGATATAGATGCATTGGCTGATCCAGGATTTCTGAAAGTGGGGTGTGGGCCAATGACCAGTACGGTAGGGATGGCTGCATTCCTGGCTCCCAGCCTACTCCCCGACTCTGCACTGGGCGGGCAGACCATGCCATGGGGACAGCAGCCTGAAACTTGTATTAAATCCCTGAAGCAGGTATGAATCCACCCCTGTTCTTGGCAACTCCTTTCTTCTCTGTGCCCAGCTGCAGGTCCCCTCCGTTCCCCCCTGTAGACAGCGGAGCCCTGGCATTGGTACGCGTGCGTAGGATGATGAGAGGTTGGAGTAGTTTAGAACATTTGATCTCCTAACCTTAATGATGTCATTGTTACCAATTTTGTTACCAAATCTGCCCATTACTTTGGGGTGTGCTCATTTATTAGGGATAGTTTCTAGGGTCTTGGTGATTCTGTCAATGTGCTGCTTGTGTTACTATACGGAGCTGTATTTCTCCCTTCTGCAAGCCCTCACGCCCAGGTGGAGCTATCTTGCAGGACTCAATCTCAATGGGCTGGGTTCCTCCAGTCACCAAATCAGTCATACACACAAACACACACAAATTAACGTGACACGCCTGACCTGGCCGGGCTGATCAGCATGGACAGGCTGACACCCTCATATGCCAAGAATCAGTTCATAAGAGCAACAATAAAATGCAGTCAGACACAAGCACACAGGTAAACAGAATCCCTCTGAATCCGGCTGGGTGTCCAGCTGACACCCTCATGGGCCAGCATTCAGTTCATAAGGGCACGTCTGAGTCAAACTGGGTCAATCAGCCTGTACAAGCTGATCCCCTTATGTGTTTCAAACTCAGCACGTCCCAATCTTTGGCCTCTTGATGAGCAGACCCCACAATAATTTGGGCTTCACAGGGATCTTTAGCATAGGTAAAAGAAGCGTTGCTGCAGAGCACGGGAGGAAAGAGAAGCAGAGAAGGAAAAATATACCCAATTACTACCAGTTTGACTATAAAAGTTATTTATTGCTAAGCATATGAAATATATAATAGTACTAGTAGTAATAGACATGCAAAAGAAAAACAAACACCAACAATGACAATACTACCCTGGTTTCACTAAGTATTTGGGGAAACTTAGCTCAAGCTTAACTGATACAGTTCAGGTTCAGAAGTTTATGCCTAGAAAGAAGACAGAGAACGCTGGGATCTCACCTAGTCCACGGTACTCAGGCTGCAAAGCTGACAGGCACAGTCCGTAGCACAATCCTTGAAGAGAGAGATGATCTGTTCTTCCAGCGTCCCAAGAACGACAGGGGATGGTGTCAGCACAGGGGTTTTCTTCTTCTCCTTCTTTCCTCCTGCTTCTACTTCTTTTTCTTCCTCTTTAAGCACACACACTTACAGATTTTTATACCCTCAGTTCAGCTGCTTCGAAGCACCCTCAGTAGTGTAAATCATTGTCTTTTCTATTGACAAGGGGTTATCTGGTTTGGACCATCTCAGGAAACTGATTGATAATCAGGAAACACTTAAGATTAGGGAGTAACCCAAATACTTGGGAGCCAGCTTGAAATTCCTATGGGTGGCAGATAATTAGGGCTCCAGCAGGCTGGATGCTGTGATGAACCCTTAACCATTGTTCAAATGTTGCCCATACCCCCTCTGACTCGGTCTCTTGCATCAGCATTCCCTAACCCGGCAACTGAGTTTTAGTCAATCAAGTTTAAATAGGCCTCCCATAGTGGGACCGGGAATGTACGGCCCGAGATGCCTATTAAACTTAGAGCTGTGTGTGTGTGTCTGGGGGGGGAAAAGTCCTTAGTAAATCCAGATTAGAACTGGTCTGATAAATGCTGAGGTGGGTGTGTGTGAACATGGGTTGATTAACATTTGAACCACAGATTCCCCATCATGCAGCGCTTTCCTGCTTCTCTGGTCCCAGAATTCACTGCAGTCTCTGCTTCAGGCTTTCTGTTTTCCATCTCTCATGTAAATGAGACCTAGGGCAGTTGATTCACTCTTGTCACCCTTATCTGGTGAGGGTCTTAGGTGCGTCTCTCACTGCATCTTAATCAGTTTCGTTTAGGTAGAGGAGGGGAGGGAGGGGGGGGTGAGTCCTTTGTGAGTCAGACAGACTGCATCCTGTACCAGGGTTGCCCAAGAATACAGAACTGAGACGTAACATCATGACCCACTTCCGAAAGCTGAGCATGTGCAGTGAGTCATTGGACCAGTGCCTAGTTGTTTGTTTGGTAACCAGGGAAACTGTGGCAGTTAGAACCATTATGTTAATGAGTTATTATGGGTTGTTGGGATAGTTTGATTTGTATGGTGCTAGCTGTGATTGACTTTGATTGGCATTGGCTGAGAGAGTAACAGTTGGATCTGCACATGATTGACAGGTGGCGTGGTTCGGACATTATAAAGCCTGTCCAGTGTAGGGGCCAGGGTAGCTTTGGGGGGTCGTCATCATCGGAGTTACAGCTCGCTGAGACCTGCTCTGTCTCGTGTTCTCTCCTTCTTTTGCCTGGTGCGTGTGCGTGGGCAACTGATTTAGTATTTAAGTACTTGTGTTTGTGGAACCCATCATTTAGTGCCCGTGGAGCAAGTGAGAACAGTGTGTGCGTGAGACAGCGCCCGGGAGCAACAACAGGAGGGTCCTGATCACCTGAGCACTTGCTGGCCACTCAACTGCTTCTGCACATCATGTCAGTTGGGTAAAGTATCACCTACCCCTTTTCTGGGGTGCTTAGTACCGACCTGCGTGTGAGGGAATGGCATCGAAATCCTCAGGGGTGTGAAGCTGCAGAGCAGGCCTTCCCAGCCTATCAGCTCTCTAGGGTGATAGTTCGCCACCTTGGGTGACAGACTGGTGTCGGGTCCTTAGCTGTTCTGTAGTTTAACTGTTTATAGTACTGTATACTATGTCTGTATACTGTTGTGTTTGGTTTTGTTGGCTCTTGTCTTAATACACTTGTTAAACTTTACATTTGTGTAGGGTTTTGCTTAGTATTTTGCACCTCTGGTTGGGGCCAGGCAGTAGGTCAGTTTCCAAAGGGATTTAACTCTTTGGTATCCTTCGAATCTAATGGGGAGGTTGGTAGGGTATAGAGGCTTAACAACCCTCTGTGTGTGTTTGAGAATGTGGGTGGGTGCCTGAAGTGGTCCACGGGGTTCTCTGCTTTATTGTGGTGTGCCTGCCTTCTCTTTTCCCCACCCTTCATACCCATTCTCTTCCTCCCTCTCTCTAGGTGCAATGAGACCTGCCCAATACTGATGCTGCCCTGGCCACTCCTGGAGGCACTCCAGGAGTGGCCAGGCATGACAGCTGGGGCTGAGTGACTGCATAGGGAACTTGGCTTGGATGGGGACAGCATCACGGGCAAGGGCAGTGAAAGAGGTGGGTGAGTTCCCCTGTCCTTGTACAGGCTCCCAGTGTGGCAGAGAACACCCAGGACTGGGCAGGAAGAAGGAATCCCTCCCTGGCTGAGCCCAGGTCCTTGCACAGTCTGACTCTGAAGTCCCTCCCCAAATCTGGGGCAGCCAAGGACAGCAGGAGAGTGGTAGGGGGCAGAGAATGGGAAAGGAGTGCACGTGCTACTGAGCATTGAGGGGAAGGGAAGGACTGCTGAGAGGGGTGGACTTTTTTACCTATTTTGGGACTTAAAAATCTCTGGATGCAGCTCCTGCAGCCTGCTGTGAATGGGGGTACAACTGTGCTGTGGCACCCCCTTTAGATCCACCCTTGTAAAGGTGAGGCAACCGACTGAAAAAATGGACTGCAATCAGTCAGATGAAAATCAACAATAGTAAGTGCAAAGTCGTACACTTGAGACAGATTCATTGTATACACAGATACAGACTATGGAATGACTGGCTAGGCTGAAGTGCTGCAGAGAAGGACCTGAGGGCTACAGCACATCATATACTGAATATGAAACAAGTGTGCTCGTGTTGCAAAAAATCCAACAAAACTTATATTAATAGGAGTGTCACTTACAAATCAGGGAAAGCGTTTCTTCCATTCTATTCATAATTGGTGAGGACTCACCTAGACTACTGTGTCCAGCTTTGGGCTCTGCACTTCAGGAAGGATGTAGACAGATTGGAGTGAATTCTGGGGCAGAACGACAAAAATGATTAGGGGCCTCAGAGGCAGAACTTATGAGGAAAGCTGAAAGAGCTAGGGTTGTTTATTTTGGAGAAGAGAAGACTGAGGGGAGGGGGTTTCAAAATAGTCTTCAAATACATGAAGGGTGGTTATAGAGGATGGATATGGACTCTTCTCTGTGGCCTTAGGGGGTAGGACTAGGGGACAGGAATAGGAACAATGGCCTCAAGCTGCAGCAGAGGAAATGTAGGTTGGAGGTGAGGAATTTTCTGATGATGAGGGTGGTCAAGCATACCTAGAGAGGTTGTGGAATCTCCATCCTTGGAAATTGTCAAGAACAGATTAGACAGAAACTTGGCTGGGAAGGTTTAGTCAGGGATAATCCTGTTTTGAGTAGGGGCTGGATTAGATGGATTTGTGAGGTCCCTTCCAGCCCTATTTTCCTATGATCCTAAGTGATTAATGTGCACAAATAAACTCCAGAGTTTATTGCTCTGGAGTTTTTTTCTCCCAGGCACACCATTTGAATGTGTGCCCAGGAGCAAAAAAACTCTGGAGCATATTGTTCTGGAGTTTATTCATGCACAGCAGCAGGTCTGTCCTATCAGGTCTGTCCAGCTGATCCCCCAGGTCCTCTGCCAGCTTGGCCTGTTCCAGCTGGGCTCCACATACTGCAGAGTGGCTGACTGAGGCACAAGGGTGCTTCAGCACAGGGGCTAATTGCTGGCTAGCCCCGTGCTGAAGCACCTTGTGCCCCAGCCACTTGGGCGAGCATTTACATGTGTGCTGCTGCATATGAAAAAACTCCACAGCAGGGTACTACTTGTAAAATACAAGTGCTACCCTACTGTGGAGTTTATTAGTTTCATGCACTCTAATAGGAGTGCACATGTAGACACCAAGATGTTTACTGGGCCATTAATTTGTCAACTATACAGTAAATGTCTCATGTAGATGCACCAGCTGTTTTTTAGATATCTAAGTTACCTGGTGACATTCTACTTCACTTCATGTAATGATCTGAACAGATATACAAGGCTATAGGCCTTATGCAGCTACAGTTTTGCCATATGCACCCAACTTTGTGCCCACTGTGTATTCTAAAAAAGGATTAAATGCTGCTCCAGTGGCATCCAGAGTTAATGGTACAGCCTCTGAATCAGAACTTCTGGACCTTAAATGCTGGAGTCTGAGAGTGGCAGAGGAACAAGGGAAAATCTCTGGTCATACCTTGTTCACTCTGCCTTTCAGCATCTATTGTCCTGCCACTGTAGGACCTATGGCCTGACCCAGTAAATGGTCATTTTTATGTTCTTACAATCTTATGTTTATTAAGGCTTTTGATTCAACTCTGTTCTGGACTTGAAGAAGTGCAGCACAAACTCTCAAAATTGTAGTTGACCAAAAGTAATGACTAGCGATTGGTGTCGGCATGTTTGCATGTGCAGCTGACCTACCCAGGACTGGTGAGAATTGAGAACTCTCAGTTTAAGCCCATCTGCCCCCAATGGAATTTGATTTATGAGCTCTGAAAATTGCAAGATACCAGCCTTATTTATAGGATTAGCACTAATATAAATTTAAGTAACCAAAACTCTAGTACAGTGATACTGAATGAATGTTAAAGATATACCTCCTGCTACGTGAAGGATTCAGTTATAATCACAAAACAAAATTCAAAAAAGCCAAACAATCTAGAAGAAATGCTATATTGTTTTGCAGATGGTAAGTGTTTGAGAAGAATTTTGTCTTGGAAATATGGCTGAAAATTAATCCCTGGCCCCTCAGTGTTGAAAACATTAAAAATGTGTGTTATTCCAATGCTCCATATAACTACTCTGTCAGAACTACACATCAGTCTATGAGAATTTCCAGGAACACTAACATCTAAATCAGTATTGCCAGAAGTTATGTCAAAATATGTGATGAATTCCCACAGGTAGGTAAAAGATTTTGAATGTCCCTGTTATTAACAGATATATTATTTTCCATGTGTTTATCTCAGGATGAAATACAGAGCAGTTACAGTTTGATACTGCTCCATTAAGTTTGCCATTGACTTCAATGAAAGCATGATTAAGCCCTTGCTGAGGTAGTCATATCAAAATTAGATTTATCCATAGGGGTTTAATTTGTGTGTACCTGATGGTAATGCTAATTAATTTAAAGATTATTAATTTTGAGAGCCCAGAAATATGTTTTGTGCTTTACAGAAAGATGCAAAGAGATGGCACCTGCTTAAAAGTTCCCAGTCTTAAAGTCCGATTCAGCTCCCATCAGTGAGTGGGATTTGACAAATGGAAGGTGCTTTGTTTATTTTGTTTATTTAAGTGTTTCATTGAATTGGGAGCAAGAGGGGTAAAGCAGCAAGCTAAAGTTATAAATGGGGTGGTCAACACATTTTTGCTGAAACAACTTGTGCATCACTAGTAACATAGTGACAATGTATACCTCTAACAGTTGCCTTCTGTGGTAACTACAGGGTTTGTACGATTAAAATCCTGTTAAAATAAGTCATACGTATAGCTGTTAAGTTATTACTTTTCAATGATCATTAATTTGAGCAAAAGGGAGCTGCTAACTTATTTTAGGTGTTGTTTTTATTGTATAAATAACACTAAAATTGTGCATGAATTGTGTTTAGGCCCAATCCTGAGATCTGCAATTTGACAAAACCCATAAGGAGTGTTTGTATATGACAATGTGAGGCTTGGACTCTTAAGACTGTCTTTTACCTTAATTGTTTGTGGTTTCAAAATGAAATTAGTCCGAATGATGTGTGATTTATAAATTCTGTTCCTATGTATAGAAACCACAATTAATGTAATTAAAACCCAGTTTATGAGATACTCATTTTTCAGTACAGAAACTATGATTGATATTTGTTGTTTATGACTTGTAGGTGTGATGAACAGACAAACAGCAGAGCTCTCACAGTACTTAATTTTTGTTTTATAACCAGTACGCATGCAGTCAGAATATGTTATTTTGAACTAGTACTTTTCTATATTATTCTATATTCTGTATTATTCTATATTGTCAATCAAGTTACCTTACTGGTTATTGCTATATTATATTTTTCCAAGTATTTTTACCAGCAAGCATGTTGTATTTTACTTTCAGAAGCCAAGGGTTTGCATGAAATGTCTTGTTAGTAGTAGAGCTGGGCAAATGATAAATATATTTGTCCTGAAGTAAATTAATGTGGAAAAAAAGCCAACAATTTTCCCTGAAAACTATGGACAACAAAAAGAAAGAAAGAAAGAAAGAAAGACTTTGACTTTGACTTTTAAGAGACATTTATTCCCGGGTGGGTGATCACTCGGAGCTAGTAAAGAGCATGTACAGGTACGCCCGGATATCTGGGCCTCATGGACAAGGCCTGGGCTCATGGCCTGCAAGGCCTGCCCGTACACTCTAAACTAACAAAACAACACACACACACACACCCCCCCACAAAAAACCACAAACAAACATTCGGACTATATTCACTTTTTTACAGTCCTTCCAGCGGGGGACACCCATGAGGCCTCAGGGGTCGCCCCGCATGAACCAAAGTCCAAGGCCTCGGCCCCTCTTGAGGCGTCCCTGCAGCTTGAGCAGCTGGTGGTCTCACAGCACGAGGACCAGGCGTCCCGCCTCGACTCGGCACAGCGCCCCCTCGAGGGCCCAGTGCTCCTCAAAGGCGGGCACCGTCCACCGGAGGACAGCGTGCTCAAACTCGAGCGAGAGGC
>NW_005842515.1:0-298 GCF_000455745.1 Alligator sinensis | reverse complement strand
GCTCGCCAGCCGTTGATGTTGAAGGTGCCAATGGTTGTGGCTGCCATGGGTGTGGGTGTGGGAGAGGAAGAGCAAAGCATAGTACGGGTGGAAGAGTGAGCACCCAAGAGCAGAGCAAGGCAGTACAGACAGGTCAAGGAAGGCCTACTGTGCCCTACTCTAGTCGAGGGATCCGCCCAGGCCCCAGTCAACTCTCACCCTCTGGGCAAGCTTCTCCAAACGGTAGACCATCTGGCGTCTGCCCAGATCCTGCTGCATGAGCTTGGTAGCTGCCCTGGCAGCCTTAACAAACACTTTG
>NW_005842514.1:1152766-1154353 GCF_000455745.1 Alligator sinensis | reverse complement strand
GTGGCTCACATGTGGCAGCCACCACCACTGCTGCTCCCTGCTTGCCTGTGGAGTCGTGCAGCCGACCGCAAGGAGGCAGTGCGAGGCACAGCAGTGGTGGCGGCAGAGCAGTGGCAGCACAGGAAAGCAACACAGGGCAGTGGTGCCCCTCTGCCGGCTGGGTGGCTTGTGTGCAGTCCACAGAGGGGTATTGCTACCCTGCACAGCTTACCTAGAGCTGTGTAGCCGCAGAGCTGTGCCTGTGAAGCCATGTGGCCGGCCACAGGAAGGCAGCGTGGGGTGCGGCAGTAGTGGTGGCAGTGAAGTTGTGGCCACTGTGCCATGCACAAGGGCCCCCCCAGCCCTGGCACAGCCGTGCCCTGTGTTGCCTTGCCACAGCCGGCCGCACAGCTCTGCAGACAAGCGGCACAGAAGCAGCAGGTGGGTGGTGGTGCTGGCCACTCCAGGGCTTCCCCCAACACCTCCCCGCTCCCCGCTGGAGTGCCTGCGTGGACCACGAGTGGTGCTATCAGCCCTTAAGGGAAACCGTATGGGGAGGTGCCGAGCCCGGTTAGGCTGATGGCACCACTTGTGGTCCACATGCAGCAGACCAAGGGTTTTCTTCCACCACCCCCCTGCTCCCCCACCCCCCAGCCAGCTTCCCGCAGCCAGCCCCCCCCCCGGCCTGCCCCACAATCCCCAGCCCCCTGCAATCCCCACTTACCTAACCTGACAGGCTCCAGAAGCAAACAGAGAGCCTGAGCCAAGCCTTGAGACTGACAAAAAGTCTCAGGCTCCACCCTTCCCCTCTCTCCCTCCTTCACAGGCAGGACTAGGGGGTTTCCTTGCCCTTTTTGCAATGGGCTCTTGCAGACTGGAACTGTGCCAGCCTGCAGAGCTCTTTGCAAAAGCAGGGAATCCAGGGTTTTCTCTGCTAAAAGGTAAAATCCATGTTTTCTGTGATAAAAGTGGGAAGTACATGGTTTTCTCTGTTTTTCCGTGGGAAACGGCAAACCCGGATTCCTGGCGATCTGTCCTGCCTCAGCAGTTTCTCTTCTTTCCTAACTTTTTTCTTTTAGTGTTTTTGCTGCCTGCACCCCTTGCACCAGAGGGCTGCATGGGATAGTTGTGTGGGGGAGGAATGCAGAGAGGCCTGGGGTAGCAGCCTACAGTCCAGTACACCTGAGCATTTCCTGTGACTAATTCCACTGTGAGGCTTCTTGGGAGAAAACACAGTAGGAAAATGGCTTTGCAGCCCCCAGGACTTTTATTTGTAGCTGTAGCATGTGGGCAGAATCATTTTCTCTGTGTACAACCCTAGGTGACACACAGGGGAGGCACAGGGAGCACGTGCCCGCACCCTGAGATTGGCTGCTTCTGAAACTGTTGCCAGCTTCTGCAGATGGTCACAGCCCCACCATTGCTGCCAGCGGGGCTGCTGTTGGTTGCGGGCAGTCCCTGCTTGCCACCCCACCCCTCATTGCTGACACTGTTGCGTGGGCGGTCCCTGCTTGCCGCCACCTCTGGGTGGTCGCCATGCCCCCCCCACCAGCCTCTAGGGGCATGCATCATTCATGTGTTAAACTGTAGAGAAGAATAAGTCTCTCT
>NW_005842514.1:1141731-1152739 GCF_000455745.1 Alligator sinensis | reverse complement strand
GTCCTTGTCTGCCTGCTGACTCGGTTCCCCCAAATGCAGCTGTAGCATCTGGCCCCCGAAGTGATATGTTAAGTCATTAAGTGAAGGCCAAAATCCTGTCCTGCACTGAATTTGCATTTGGCAGGGAGCCCTCCCCGTATAAGAACATGAGTATTGGGAACCCCACTATTGCACCCCGCTATGCAGCAAGGGCTTTGTAGCGAAGCAGTTGGTTCCCAGCCCCTTATGGCAGCATGTTTTTGGCAAGAAGTCCCATACTATAATGCATTTCTGCTGAATTCACCCCTTGCAAGGACTCGCCTTTGGTGTTGACACTTAGTCCCTGCCTTGTAGTAATCCCTTCCTTAGTGCTTAGGGTTGGAAGGGACCTAAACAGATCATCAGGTCTGACCTGTTGCCCCCAGCAGGGACAAGTGCAGGGTCATAACACCCCAGCCAAATACCTGTCCAGCCTCCTCTTGAAGACCCCCGAGGTAGGAGAGAGTACCACTTCACTTGGAAACCCATTCCAGAGCCTGGCAGCCCTAACTGTAAAGCAAGGTCTTCTGATGTCTAGCCTGAACCTTCTCTCTAACAATTTGTGGCCGTTATTCCTAGTAACCCCGGGTGGGGGAAGGAACGGAGCCTCCCCCAATTTCTGCTTGTCCCCCCTGGTGATTTTGTAGATGGCCACCAGATCCCCTCTCAGCCTTCTCTTGTGGGGGCTGAATAGATTCAGGCCCTCCAGCCTCTCTTTGTAGGGCCTAACCCACTGCCCCTGGACCATGTGAGTGGCCCTCCCCTGGACCCTCTCAATGCTAGCCACATCCCTCTTGAAGTGAGGTGCCCAGAACTGGATGCAGTACTCCAACTGTGGCCTGACCAATGCTGCATAGAGGGGAAGGATCACCTCCCTGGACCTGCTTGTGGTGTATCTGTAGATGCATGACAAGGTGCGATTAACCTTACTGACTGCTTCCTTGCATTGGCAGTTCATGTTCATCCTGGAGTCAACAATCCTTTTCTGCCACTGGAAAGATCCCTTTCTGCCACTGTGTTGACTAGAAGGGTGTCCCCTGGCCTATAGGTGTGTTGCTGGTTCCTTCTCCCTAGATGCAGTACCCTGCACTTACCTGTGTTTGAATTCCATCCTATTCTCATCTGCCCACCCCTGTAACCTGTCTAGATCTAGCTGGATTCTGTCCCTCCCCTCCAGCGTGCCCGCCTTGCCCCAAAACTTGGTGTCATCAGCGAATTTGGATAGCGTGCATTCCACACCCACATCCAGATCACTGATAAAGACATTGAACAGTACAGGCCCCAGGACCGAGCCCTGGGGGACTCCACTGCCCACATCCCTCCAGGTCGAAAACAACCCGTCCACCACCACTCTCCGGGTGCAACCATCTAGCCAATTTGCCACCCATCTGCCTGTGTAGGCATCAATGTCACAGTTGCCTAGTTTTTTATGAGAGTGGGGAGAGAAACAGTATCAAAGGCCTTCTACCTGGACTTCAAGATGACATCGACCTCAACGCCCCATCCAAAGACTTGGCGTGGCATCAATGTCACAGTTGCCTAGTTTTTTATGAGAGTGGGGAGAGAAACAGTATCAAAGGCCTTCTACCTGGACTTCAAGATGACATCGACCTCAACGCCCCATCCAAAGACTTGGCGTCCTGGTCATAAAAGGAAACCAGGTTAGTCAGGCAGGACCTGCCCTCAATGAACCCATGTTGGTTGCCCCTGAGCATTACCTCCCCTGCTGGGCCTTTGCAAATGTGTTCCTTGATAATTTTCTCAAAGGTCTTCCCAAGGACTGAGGTGGGACTGACTGGCCTATAATTGCTGGGGTCCTCCTTTCTCCCCTTCTTGTAAATGCGGACCACACTGGCCCTTTTCCAATCCTCTCGTACCCGGCCAGAGCCACACGAGCTCTCATAAAGCCATGCCAGGGGCTCTGCTATGACCCCTGCCAATTCCTTCAGCACCCTTGGGTGAAGAGCATCTGGACCTGCTGGTTTAAACACGTCCAGCCCCTCCAAAAGTTCCCTAACTAGGTCGTCCCTGACCCTAGGCATGGTGGTGCCTCCCTTGGGTCTATCCGTAATCCTAGTGGGGGAAACGTCCCGGTCCCTGTTCAGGAATATGGAGGCAAAGAGTTCGTTAAAGAGGTCAGCTTTTTCATTTGCTGCAACCACCAGATGGCCAAGCCTATCCTGTAGGGGGTCCCATGTTCCCCGGTGCCTTCTTACTTCCTATGTATTTGAAAAAGGACTTTTTGTTATCCCTAATTTTGGTTGCTAGCCCTAGTTCCATCTCTGTCTTGGCCTTCCTAACAGCCTCCTTGCAGTCACAGGCAGCGGAGTTGTAATTCTCCTTGGTGATAGCCCCTTGCTTCTACTTCTTGTACAACTCCTTTTTGGCCCTCAGGCATCCCTGGATGCCTTTGCTGAGCCGTGGGGGCTTCTTGGCACTCCTGCCCCCCTTGGTGTGCATTGGGACTGACTACCTTTGAATTCGGAGGTTTGTCTCCTTGAGGAACAACCACCCGTCTTGGACTCCCATCTCATTGAAGCTCCGAGACCCCAATGCTGCTCCTACTAATCTTCCTTCATCAAAAGTAGCATCCTGTTAAGATGCCTGCCCTCTTTTTCTTCCTATACTTAAAATAAACTCCTTGGAGGCTGGTCTGGCTCCTATCTTTAGAAGGGAAAAAAGGGGTGTTGGCAGGAGGCAGCAGGTTACCAGTAACAAAATACCCTCTGCATGTGTTGCAGTGCTTGATGTATGGTCCCTGGCTTTTTGCTTTGCTGTTGAGCTTTGTGCTGCACTGCTTGGCAGGGGAGACTGTATGTTCTTTGATAAGCAATCAGAAAGGGCATCTGCTTTTGCTGCAGCTGTTCTAAGTGCCTCTGGATCCCTTGTGAATTGAGCTAAATGTGTGCGCTTGTAGGATCAGGCCTTCCTCTCCCTTTCCCTCTTAACTTTCCAGCTCCTGGCTCTGATTTCACACGTTCTGCAGTCACTGTAAGGTGGACAGCCTTAATTTCTAGCCTAAAGAAATCTACTTTTTAAAAATAAATCCTGCCAAGTCTTTGTGTAACAAAGAAGCCAGGCCCTGGCTGTTTTTACTATTGCAGGCTCCCTTTAAAGCCAAGATCATCTTTCTCATTAGTGTTGCTTAGTTAGGAACAGTTATGCCCCTTTCCTGTGATGTGAGTGCAGCTGCTAAGAACACAAAGTTACGCTACATTGCATAGGTGGCATCTCTTGTAAGGCAGGGGATGGAAGCAAAGAGGGGTTATTATAATGGCCAAATCTCAGGGTGAAAGGTTGAGAATGCTGGTTTTGATTTCAGGCTGGCTCAAAGGGACTCCAGCTACACTTGACTTTTCAGCTGAACTATGAGGAAAACTAAAGGGTCATTTTTTAGCTGTTCTGTTCCTCCCCACCAGAAATAAGCTCCCAAGCCCCAAAGTACTAGTTCTGTGCAGTATAGTAGTATGAGGTAAGTGGCTGTTTAAACTGTCTGTCCCAGGAGAGGTGATGCTGGATGCTGTGTGAGCAATGTGATGGAACATGCCATTTACCACTTCCCTGTGTAATTATTCATGTATGTGAAAAGCATGACCAGGATCAATGCGGAAGCTGCCTCCTAATCTCAAGCTGTAAAGGTCATCTGTGTCTACATCCTGTTCTTTGTTTAAATTGGGGAAAGCAGTGTGACTCTCCTGGCACATTTTGATTTGATACTGAACCAAGGGGAGTATTTTTATAGCAAGTGAACTTGACTTAGCAGATTTGGAGAGTGTCTCCCCGTGAATGACACATTTATTATTTACAGTTGTGCTAATTGGGATATGTCCAGAGGGAAAGGCATGCCCAGTGAGCTCCTGCAAAACAACCAGTCTTATATGGGTGTCTGCTCTCCCTTACCTACTACAGCTCTGTAAAGAATGTTAATCAGCTGCCAAGTACTTGAAGGGAAATAAAATGGGACTGCTCTTCTTGAGGGATAGCAAATGAGCATGTTCGTTTTTTGGAAGGGAAGGTATTCACGATGCTCACTTCCTTGCATAATATCCAAGACCTGAACCTGTTTTCAGGCAAAGCTCTCCTTTGGTGATTGGGACCTTTGTATTCCCTGCTGCCAACTAATGGCAATTCTGGCTGTCTCTCCTTCACAGTTTATGGAAGTGAGACCAAGTTAATATTACAGTTGTCTTGGGGAGTGATGCTTCATGCACTTGGGGCACAGTACTACCCCTGAAGCAGCTTGAGCTTTCGGTGTGAGGAGGATTAGGCTCAGCATCTAGGGGAAGTTGGGGGGTAGCCTGGTAGATCATAAAAAGCCAGGACTTAAAATAAAGCTGCTACATCTGCAAGAGCCTAAATACAAATCAAATAGATGTTTTTTGCAGTCCTCATAAAACCGTTTTATGGGTCCCTCTGCTAGCTCTGCATTTTCAGTGTTTCTTCCCTGAGCTGGGATACAAGAGTGAAAACAATTGTCTGCCTTCAGTGAAGTGTATTGAGATCTTCACATGAGACTGGTGTTAAACTAGCACGTCGTTGTTGTCATCATAGTAGTAGTAGAAGAATGTTATTACAACTGGACTTTGTGTTGAATAGTGGAATTAATCACTGGGCCTATTTGTTTATTTATTATTCTGGCTTCCATTCTTGCACTAGAGGCTCTAGAGCTTTCTACTCGCTGGACATTGCACTGCCAGGTGACAGGATTTCTTGGCACTAGATGAAATGTGCGTGGGTGACTGGTGAGATTAACATGCTGTTCATGTCTGGCTATACAAGGAAAGCACATGGTGCTAGGACATGTCAACAAACATGGCCTGTCTCATAGTGGGTCAGCTACTCTTGACAGCACCCACAGTGGGATGGACAAGCTGAGCAAACCTGCTCTACACAGAGGATGAGATGCTCAGAAACATCCAGCATCAACTGGATAACTGCTGGATAACTGCTCTTATAGCAAAGACAAAAACTCATAACATCACAGGTCTTTCCCTGCAGCAAAGCCTCACCTTAGCATGCTCTGATGCCACAGTTTAACTCCCCTGCCTGCTGCACTTCCACAGTGCTCTGCAGCCATTTAGAAGTGCTATGTGGTTTAGGTATTCAAGTATAATTAAATGGTTTTTTGCAGCTTAATTTTAAATCACCCCAGTCACACTGGAAACTGATTGATTGTGATTCTTTTGATAGCTGTCTATGAAAGCTGGTCCATGTTTCTTTGGAAAACCAGGAACCAACTTATCCTGTGTCATCTATGACTTGTTACTGAAGGATGCTCTACAGCTGCATCTTGGAGATTTTTTTCTTTGCACATTTTCTGTTTAGTCCCATATAGCTTTTCTGTCAGTCTACATTTATTATGCTGTACTGAAACTCTTCATTGTATGTCATGACTTGCTTGCTGTCTGAAGTTGAGATTTTTTTTTTTTTTTTTTGTCTGAAGCCTAGAGTGCCTTGGTCTGCTGGCTTTGCAGGGTTGCTCAGTGAGCTAGCAGTGGCGGTAGTGCCCCCATCCTCCAGCAGGCTTAGTTTAAAGCCCGGTGGAGCAGGTCAGCCAGTCTGGCTGAGAAGAGCCTCCTCCCCAGCGGAGAGAGGTGGAGGCCGTCCCTTCCCAGCAGCTCACTGCCTCTCTCACCAAAGAGCAGACTGTGGTCATGGAAGCCAAAGCCTTCCTGATGACACCAGCGCTGCAGTCTTTGGTTCACTGCCTCAGTCCTCTTCTCCCTCCACAGCCCGCATCCCGAAACTGGGATGATCGAAGAGAACACCACCTGCACCGCCAACCCCTTAAGCCCTGCTCCCAAATCCCTGTAGTGCTTCATAACCTGGCTGGGATTGCTCCAAGCCATGTCATTGGTGCCCACATGAATAAGGAGCATAGGGTAGTGGTCAGTGGGCCGGAGGAGCCCAGGGATCTTCTCCACAATGTCTTGGATTCGGGCTCTTGGGAAGCAGCAGACTTCCTGGGCTAAGAGGTCAGGGTGGCAGATTGCCTCCTCAGTCCTCCTCAGCACGGAGTCTCCCATGACAAGGATCTTGCGTTTTATCTTAGGGAGAGAGGGGGCGGTAGCTGCAGTTGAGCCTGTGTTGCCTACTGGAGCTCAGCAGGCCTTGGGGCCCTTGACCACCTTGGTCCAACCCCTTGTTTGGACAGCAGGGGAAGTCCCCGAGTCCTCCCTTGTCCTGGAAGGTAACCTTGGTCTACCCTCTGTCTCCTGGGGGTGAAGGACCTGGCAGTAGGAGTCGATCTCCTGCTGACACTCTCCGATGGTACGCAGTCTCTGGACTGGCCTGGAGCTTCTCTAGCTGGTGTGCCAGAGACCCCAAAAGGGAGCAGACTTCACAAGGGGAGGTGGCCATGCTCCTGGACCCCAGAGCCTGAAAGAGTGACAGGCAGCTCCCGCAGCCGAGAGTCAGGGGCTCCGTCTGCGTGGAGCCCGGAACCATGGGCTCCATCCGGGTGGAGGTCTCTGAGGAGCCAGAGGGGGAGGCTGCACAATATTAACACAGAGGCACAAACACAACCAACACCCCTCAGACACCTTTATGTGATTCACAAGATAAATACAAAGATTTCAAATGGGAATCCATAGTATCAAAAACATCCCTACTTGTTGTGGTCTGTTGCAAAGAAAAAAAGAATTGCTTTGTTATTTTTCCGTAGTCAAAAAAGGAGTGAAAGCTAAGACTTGGAATTTTCTGAGGGGTTCCTTGAGTCCCCCTTGAAGCTTGAAAACTACAGCCCTAGAGGCTGTATTAGGCTGGATTAGGAGCTGCTGGGTTTGCTGTTAGTATAACCTTAAGTAGTGGTGCTGTATTTGCACCTTTGTTTCTGCTGCCCTAGGAAAGCAACCTCTCTTATTTGGGTAGTATGTTCATGGGAATTTCCTGAAAGCTGCAGCCTGCCAAGCCCAAGCTGGGAGTGCTTGCCATGCTTGCCTACTGGCTCATGATATGCAAAGCAGGGTGGCACACACTGAAGGGGCAGAAGTGTCACACTGGTACCCTACAGAGGGAGCAACGGTTACAATAGTTACAGTTACCACATACACAGCTGTGGTCACCCCAGCACCTCAAGCCTTCAAACAAGAATATGTAAGAGGCTAAGGGTTGTTAACATAAACTTCTGGAGTTTGCTGAAGCCATGGAAGCCCAATTGGCTGCTTGAGTGTTAGTATAACTGGTATAGTGGGCAACTCAACCAGTGAGGACCAGTAGCAGTGCCTTAGAGAGGAGACCAGACTATTTCTGTAATCTTTCTGTCTGGTGTTGGTGGCTGCAAAAAGGGATTATTACTAGGGAGTGGTTAAAATAACTAGAGCGAGTGGCTTGAGCCAGCCTTGTCAGGGGCTAGGGACAGAAGGTACACACAAATTGATGTAAGTAATCAGAAACTAGTTTAAACCTGTAACAGAACATAACTTTAGTGCACATAAACCAGTTTGAAAATGGCCGAAACCAGTTTGAGATAAACCTGGTTGAATGTAGTATCAGTCTTAAGTGATTGAGCTCTAACCGGTTTATGCAACTTCTGTCCCAGACTCCTTCCTGGTCTAAGTTAAACCAGAGTCCCTCAGCATCCCGGCACGCTCTCTGGGCTGGGGCCTGGACAGAGCCTGGCCTCCAAAAGGGGGCAGGGAAGAGGGTTATTTCTCCCTCCCTCCCCTGTCCCACCAGCATGGACCTGTCAGGCATTTCTCTGCTGGCTGCTCCAGCGGTGGTGGCGTGGCCAGCACCAGCAGTAGCCTGGAGTGAAGTGGTCAGGGAGGGGGTTTAATTCCCCTCTCCTTGTCCCACTGGCACAGACCTGAGCTGGGAACTGCTGGGTACTCTCCCCTTGCTGCTGCAGCAGTGGAGGTGGGGGCATGGCCTCTGAGGTAGAAGGGGTAGGGAGGGGGGTTATTCCCCCCTCTGCCCCGGGGGACTGCAGTGGGGTCTGCCAGCCCCAGCCACCACTTGCTCCCTGTGGGGTTCAAGTGGCAGGATAAGCCCCCTCCCTGCCCCCTCTGCCGGATACCAGAGGGAAGGGGGAATAACCCCCTTCTCTGCCCCCCTTGCCTAAGGGGCCCTGCCAGCCGGCCGCTGGCTTCACCACCTCTTGCTCTGCGCAGTCTGTTGCAGCTTTCCCCACCCCTGCACGCATGCCCCTACCCCTGCTTGTGGGGCAGCTCCCCCTATCATGATGTCTGGGGAGTGCAAACCTCTTCCTGGTGGGGGGCATGAGTTGGGGGTCAGAGCTGATATGGACTGTGCAAGGTGAGCAGCAGCACTGTGGCTCAGAGGGGAGGCCATAGCCCCCCAAGTCTCCCCCAACACTGCCACTAGTTGCCCTGTGCAGTTTGCAGCAGCTCTGACTGCCCTCCCCTGGTGGGAAGAGGCAATGGTCCAGGAAGCCCTGAGAGGGGCTGCAGCCCCCGTCATGGTCACTCCCTCCTCACTGCTCCAGAGGCAGGGGTGGGGACGTGGCCAGAGGCCCTTAGGTGAGGGGACAGGAAGGTTATTTCCCCCTCCCTCCAGCATCTGGCAGAGGGGGCAGAAGAGGATTTAGCCTGCTGCTTGCCCCACGCGGGGAGCAAGCAGCAGCGGTTGGGGCTGGTAGACCCTGGCTGCGGTCCCCTGGGGGCAGAGAGGCAGGAATAACCCCCTTCCCTGTCCCCTCTGCCTCAGGGAGCCATGGCAGCCAGTCTCTGGCTGTGCCCCTGCCCCCATGCTGCAGCAGCAATGGGGGAGCACCAGGCAGACCCCTGCTGAAGTCCATGCAGGTGGGACAGGGAGTAGGGAATTAAACCATCTCCATTCCTTCCTCCCTGGCCAGCTTACTCCAGGCTACTGCCAGGGCTGGCCACACCACACACACAGCACAGCTCCCTGCAGCTGAGGGTGGCTCTAGTGTCCCCTGGCTTGTGGCCTGAGTGACTATAGGCATGTGCCTGCATTTCCTCAGTCCAGAGGGAATGTCTGCACTGTTGCAAACTGATTCAATCTAGGCAGGTTAGACTGACGTGCAAAGACTATCAATTCAGGCCCTGGCTTTTTGAATGTCTGTCCCTAGCCAGGCTGTAGGGACTGGTAGGATACATACTCAACCTTCTCCCAGGTTCTGTCCCAAAGTGCCAGTTTCCTAATTTTTTCTCATGCAAAATTTATGCAGGTTAGTGTTAATGTATTATGTAATCTGGTAACTAGCTAATGGCAAGCTGCCTCCATGTTGTAAGATGAAAGCCCCAAGTAGGTTTTCTCCATCTTCCCATCCCCTCTTCTTGAATCAGGTGTGCACACAAAGCTTCCCTCAGCAAAGGAACTGCCCTGTCTGTCCACCAGCAGCTTAATT
Organism: Alligator sinensis; assembly: GCF_000455745.1. NCBI lineage: Eukaryota > Metazoa > Chordata > Crocodylia > Alligatoridae > Alligator > Alligator sinensis. Next base: position 1,143,390 of record NW_005842514.1, on the reverse strand, counting down.
TCATCCACTTTTGCCACTGCCACCATGCAGTTCTGTTCTCACTGCTGGCTTCCTGTTGTGAGGCTGTCACTGCCAGCTCTGTTCCTCTTGTCAAGAGGAGACCAAGAAGGTCAAATGAGTCTCTAGTTACAATTACACCCTTCAGTGATTTGGGCCAGCTGCTCTCCAGGTTAGGGTGGTCCACTTTTCCCACTGGATATGACTCAAGTGTTTTTACTCTGGTCTCCCTTTTCAGATATCTGCCTTAGAATATTGGAGCTTTGGAGCCTGGAGCGTGTCCAGATAGTCTTATTTTGTGTGTGTTAGTTATACAGCTTCTGCAGCATATGCAAATGACACTTCATGCGTTTTCCCATTTTGCTTCTAGAGGGAGCCTTCTCCCTATATTTAGGGCTTCTGCAGTTTACCAGACATTTAAAGAAGGGACTAAAGCTACCACTTGTATTGATGCAGAAGACCAGGTTATCCAAGACCAGGTCCAAAGGCAGGGCACGTGTGAGGAGCCACCACCACTCCCTCTGCATTCTCATTTTTAGGAGCTCAGAAGAGGAGAGTGCTGGACTTTTGAATGAGCTGGCTGCAAAGTCTACACAGGAATTCTAGCTCTTGAATCAACTTTTGTCCCTTTGGGGGCTAATGCATTTATTTATTTATTAGATTTATATCCTTTTCTGCCTTGCTACTGGAGGCAGAAAGAGCTTTCTGTTTCTTCACCCCGCTTCCTCCAGCACTGCATCATAAATTAGATTTTTTCCAGAATCATGCATATACAATGGGTCTCTCTGTTGCTGCAGCGAGGTCCTCCCTTGTACAGGTCTTGCCAAATGGGTCAGAAAACAAGCAGGTGCTCTATAGTTTGCACTTTACCACACTTGCATATATTTGTGGTAGTAGCCCCATTTGATCATGGTTGCTTTTGATCTTCTAGTTTGCGTGCGCAGGTGGTTCAGGCATTGTCATGCTGACTAGTCTGCATTAGCCCCTCTGGGAAGGTCTTCCTGGGGTTCCAGGTCCATTTCAGGGCATCTGATTGCATGTAACCTTTCCTTCCATAACCTCAGTCATTCCCTGTCAGCCGTTATGTCCAAGGGCAGAACACTGGTCACAAAACTCCTCTGCGCTTTATGTTATTTGGTTAATTCTGTGTGACGATAGAATGAGTGCCTGGGGTCTTCCATCTGCCATGATTTTTCTTTTTGGTTTACCTTTCTTCTGATATCAGGTGGTGCAATGGCCACCAGTAAGTACAGGCTATCCTTTGGTGTCAACTTTAGATATCCGGTTATTTCATGACAGCTCTCATTTAGAACTGGGTCTAGATTTTGGCATGAGCTGATCATTCCCTTAGTGGGCCTGCATACTGTGCAGTGGAATAACACAAGGCAATAGCAGTGGTTCATACTGTAGCTGGATTCACTCCCTACTTCAAGGTGACCAACTTTTGAAGTATCTTGTGGCAGGCACTGACTTTCCCTTTTGTCTTCTTTACGTGTGCTTTGAAGGTAAGTGTTCGGTCCAGTGTAACCCCCAAGTAGATTCATAGATGTTAGGGTCGGAAGGGACCTCAATAGATCGTTGAGTCCGACCCCCTGCATAGGCAGGAAAGAGGGCTGGGTCTAGATGACCCCAGCTAGATGTTTATCTAAACTCCTCTTGAAG
>NW_005842514.1:1130317-1141004 GCF_000455745.1 Alligator sinensis | reverse complement strand
CCCTGCGGGACCCCACTGCCCACACCCTTCCAGGTCGATACCGACCCATCCACCACGACTCTCTGGGTGCGACCTTCTAGCCAGTTCGCCACCCACCGGACTGTGTAGTCATCCATGTCACAGCCTCTTAACTTGTTCACCAGTATGGGGTGGGATACCGTATCGAAGGCCTTCCTGAAGTCTAAGTATACGACATCCACCCCTCCTCCTGTGTCCAGGCGTTTCGTAACCTGGTCATAAAAAGAGACTAGATTAGTCAGGCACGATCTGCCTGCTACGAACCCGTGTTGGTTTCACGGGTTCGTAGTACACAGGGTTTGGGTGATTAGTCAGTGGGATTCCATCCCAGGTGATGTTTAATTTCCACTTGGCTTCTCTATGGCATAGGTCAGAGGTTGTCAACTGGGGGTACTTTGAAAGGTCCCAGGGGGTACGTGAGGGCAGGTGGGGACAGAGCACTGTCACCCCATGCCACTGCCTCAGAGGAACAGGGCCAGGGCAGGACGAGAGCAGGGCCACACTGCTGCTTCTCGCCCTCCCCCTCCCCAGGGGGTACACGTATTAAAAAGGGGGCTGCTGGGGGTACACTTATTAAAAAAGTTTGAAAACCCCTGGCATAGGTGAAAGGCTGTGACCTGAATGTTGGTTGGGTTGGCACAATGTTGGTTCTTATTGTAATAATCTGAGAGGTTGCTTAGTGCATATCTGTTTTCCTCACAGTGGCAAACACCTCCTCTTGTGATGTGATGTATAGATCATCAGCATATATGAAGCCCCTCATTTTATATATGTTATATACCACAGGTTGAAGGCAGAAGAGATCTGATTGCATTCCCGTCCGCTCCCAATGCCTTTTCTGGAACTTTCTCAGACCGGAGTAACTTTCAGACCTGCTTATATTCTGAAAATCAAACATCTACAACATTTATTAATTTGATTAAAAAAAAATGTATTTGTCCTGACTTACATGTGTTTGTGTAGTGTTCATAAAGATTATTGCACAATAACTTAAAATGAAGGCTTACGCCTGTAAACTGGGTGTGTAGGGGACATGGGGGTGGGTATAGGTTTGTGGGGGGCTGTGAGTATGTGGGGGAGGGTTTGGGTGTGTAGGGAGGTTTCTGGAGGGGGGTGGATGGTGTGGGAGCATGTGGATGTGTGTGGATGTGGGGACGTTGGTGGGTATGGGGTTTGTGGGGGTCCTGCATGAATGGCAGTGCGAGGGGGGGGTGCATGTGGGACTCACCCTATGAACAAACACACACACACTCTGTGCTTATCCTGCTACCCCCCCACACACTGTGCTTGCCTCACTACACACATGCATGCAAACTGCTTGCCTCACTACAGATGTACACAGACACACTGGTTGCCTCACTAGATGCGCGCGTGTGCGCACACACACACACACACACACACACACACACACACACACACACACACACTGTGCTTGCCTCCCTATACATGCACATGCTGTGCTTGCTGCACTACACACACACACACTGTGTTTGCCTCACTATAAATATACATGCAAACTTTGCTTGTCTCACTGCATACATATACACACACTATGCTTGCCTCACTGAACACACACACGTGCGGCCACACTGCCCTCGCCTCATGACATGCGCACACAGACACACCGCTTGCCTCACTACGCACACATGCACTGTGCTTGCCTCACGACACGCATGCGCACACACTGCGCTTGCCTCACTAGACACACACACGCACACCATCCTGGCCTCAAAGTACCAGTCTGCCCCTGCTCCTGAGGTCCAGTGATTCAGCCAGGGGCCACATGGTGTTGGAGCAGCCAGCTGGCTGCAGGGAAAGCTGTGACACTTCTGGGTGGAAGGGGGTTGGGGGTAGGGCCATCCTGGGCTGGCCTTTCTGCCAGCTCTTGCTGGCTTCCCCTGGGTCCTACTGCCTCTGCTGCTGTCATCTTTGGCGGGGATCCTGGAGCAGAGAAATATTAATTTTTCTAAACTTTTAGTTGCCTCGCAGGCCTGATAGAATGGCCTGGTGGGCCGGATGTGGCCCGTGAGCTGTATTTTTGCCTGCCCCTGGGTTACTCAGAGAGGTTGTAGAACCTCCATCCTTGGAGGTTTTTAAGACCCAGCTAGACAAAACTTTGGCTGGGATGATTGGGTTGGGGGGTGTCCTGCTTTGAGCAGGGAGTTGGACTAGATGACCTCCTGAGGTCCCTTCCATCCCTAATTTTCTATGATTTCTCTGATAAGTGCAGCACAGCTCACAGAGAGTGGAATCTTTCAGAAGGCACTCCCATCACTTTGAGCAAGAGATCTTGAGTGGAGACTGACCAGCAGAGCTACAGCATGGAAAATCGTAGTAAATAATGAAATATGGGATTAAAAGTAAATCAGCCCTTGTGCTGTCCTTGGACGTTGCTTGTTGTGCCTCTACCAAGAAAGATGGGCCAGTCAGATTCTATGTGAACTACAGAAAAGCTAATGCAATTGCAGCGTATAACAAATACTTGCGCCTAGAGTAAATGAGATACTGGACCAGCTGTGTGTGCACAATAATATATTATGCTTGACCTCACTAATGAATGCTGGTAGATGCCTTTAAGCTCTGAGGACAGATTTGCATGTGCATTTGTCACTCCTTTTGACACTCTTTGAGGGCATGGTTTAAATCCTTGGGAGCAAGGCGGCTCCATGTTAGCATAGTCTCATGAAGGGGCTGTAAGGGTTGCCTTAACACACATTTATATTTATATTTTCAGCTAGTCCTGGGAATATGTGAACTGAACCAGAAAGGTGCCTAGACACAGTTAGGATGTGGACTCGACTGTTACAAGCAGAAGACTAGAAAGCCACACACTATCCCCACTTATCCTGACCATAAGTTGGCAAGTGGTGAGATGAAGCCAGCATCTGCCAAGGGGGAGACTATTAACTAAGGAGATGAGCCCCATTCTTTGTTGAGATGTCAGACTATTACAGGAGATTTGTGCCACTTTTCAACTCTGACTGTACCCATTACTGAATTGTAATAAAAAAGAAAAAGTGGGGGGGGCGTGTAGAGCGGACAAGATGATCTGGTCTGAACCCTTCATGTTTTTTGCAACTACCTGAGACACAGAGTTGGGTTCCATGCAGCTAAAGACTAACGTGAAGAGGCAAGCAAACCCCATTATGTATCTGGGCAAGGAATTGTCACTATTGAAATAGGCCGCATTGCCATAGCATGGGCACTTAAAGTTGCAGCTGTGTCTTTTTAGGCAATGCTTTATTGCAGTGGCTGTCAACTGGGGGTACACATACTCCTAGGGTTACTTAAAAGGGTCGTAGGGGTGCTCAGAACTCCATGTGTGTGTGCATAGCCACAGCCCAACACGTGGGCAGCCAGGAGCAGAGCCTGGCCATGTGGAGAGCAGCCAGGTCTGGCTGGTAAGTTTGTTGTGGGGGGAGGAAGTGGAGGGGGGCTGGGGAAGGGGCTGATCGACTGGACTGAGCAGTGCGGCGGGGGGGAGCAGCTCTCACTGCTGCGTGCACCCCAGGAGGGCATGAGGGGTATGTGCCCCTGGATCTGCACGTAGGGCTGGGTGCACTGGGGCTGGGGCTGTGTTGGGTCTTGAGGGTAGGGGGCTGGGTTGGGCTGTGCTTGAGGCGGGTGGTGATGCTGGGAGTGGGGCTATGGAAAGTTGGGGCTGCAGGCACCAGACAATTTGATGTAGTCCCCCCCAGACTCCCTTCCCAGTGCTGCTACCACCCGCCACGAGTGCAGTGTGGACCAGCCCCCGGCCAGGAAGAGCCTGGTGCAGCCTTCCCCTCCCCCTGCCCCTTCCCTCCCAAGGACATGGGGGCTATGTGCCTGGGATCTGCGCAGGGGTGCAGGCAGGCTGCCACTGTGCGCTGGGTCTGGGAGGCAGCACCGGGCTCTTCCCAGTGGAGAGGTTGGGCCACACTGCACTCAGGGTGGGCAGTGGTGGTGCTGAGAGGGGGATTGGTGGGGCTACAGTAAATTTTGGAGTGGCTGGCGCCCCCCCCCCCCCCCCCCCCACTGCCCCACTCCCATAGGCCCCTGCGGTGAGGGAGGGAGTGGGGCAGGGGAAGGGGCCAGAGCAGGGGCAGGTGCTGTCCAGCTGGGGTGGACCGCTGGATAGAGCCGTGAGCAGCTCATCTGGGGGGCGTGGAGGGTAGCAGCTCTGGCTGCTGCACAGGGGACATGTGCCCCTAGATCTGCATGTGGGGAGTGGCGAGCTGTGGACAGCTGCAGGGGCAGCTCCAGGCTGTTCCTGGTGGTGGTGTTGGGCCAAGCTGTGCTGGGAGGGAGGGCTTGGGGGGGCTATGGTGAATTTTGGGTTGGCTGCAGTCCCTCCTGTAACCCCGTCCCAGTGCTGCTGCCACCCTCCACCCCGAGTGCAGCCCTCACCGGGAACAGCCTGGCGCAGCCACAGCTGCAGCCCAGCCCACCCTGTGTGTAGCCCCTCTCCCTCCCTCACCATGAGGAGGGGGGGGGTTTTGGGGGGGGGGGGGGGAACCTCCAGCCACTCCAGAATGTGCCATAGCCCCCTCATCCCCCTTCCCAGCACTGCCACCCACCCCAAGCGCAGACCAGCCCAGTGCCTTGCTGGAAAGAACCCAGTCCACAGCAGCAGCCTGCCTGTGCCCTGCGCGCAGGTCTGGGGGCATATCCCCTATGCCCTCCCGGGGTGTGCGTAGCAGTGGGAGCTGCCACCCTCTCCCACGCAGCTGAGTCCTGCTCCCTACCCTGACTGGGCAGCCCCAGCCCCACTCCCTCCCTCCCTACTGGTGCCTCGATCTATCCCACACCCCGTAGTGGCAGCCCGCCTTCGCCCCGCATGCAGGTCTGGGGGCACATACCTTTTCATGCCATCCAGAGGCGCGTGCGGCATCAGGAACCATCCCTTCTCCCTGCGCCCCCCGGACAAGCCGCTCGTGGCTTCATCCTGCCGTGTCCCACCCCAGCTGAGCAGTGCCTGCCCCTGTCCCACTCCCTCCCTCACTGCATGGCCTCTATCTGTCCCCTTTAAAAACAAGAAAAAAATATAAAAGGGCACATGAGCTGAAACTGAGACAGAAGGGGTACATTTGTTAAAAAAAGGTTGAAAACCCATGCTTTACTAGGTCTTTTGACTACTGATGTCTTGTGCTGTTGCATCACACCAAAAGATGGGACTCGTGTCAGAGGGAGCACAAACAACAGAAGCTTTATCTAGGTTGGAACAGTCATTCTCCAGAGTCTTAGGTGATTATTCCTACATGCCCTCTTGACTCAGGGGAAAAGGTCTCAGAAATTAGGATGTCTGATATTTTTCTTAATACAGTGCATACAGTTGTGTAGTGGTTAGTCATGGGTTATTGCTTGAAAAAAGGTATTGTTAAAAATGCAGAGAGAGTTAAAACTTTGTTGCAGATCAGGAGCATCTGTGCCAACTTGCAAATGCAATAGCTTGGTTTATAAATGAAATGAGAAGAGAGATGAAAGAGAAGTTTAAAGCATTACTGTACAGGACAGGAGGCCTAACAAACAAAGGGAGGTTGGTGAGTTGGGGGAGGCTGATCAGCTGGTGTTGGTGAAAAGCAGATTGGCTGGGATTGCCTAGGAAGCAGTTGGAGGTTTGCTGCAAGCATGCAGTCTGCTGTCCATGCCAGGGGAAAGAGATGTTCCTAATTAAGCCAGGAGAAGTTAAGTCAGGAGAGTGTTATGCATTCAGGCTTTGTTTTGCCTTTTGAACCCAGTATATATAAACACCATGTTCCCACTGTCTAATAATACTTCATTCTGAAATTCTGCCTGGCCATACTGTAAGCATTTCTTTGTTGTGCAGCCTTCCCCCAAAAGGGAAAGGCTAAAGGCTCCAACAGGGGTCCAAGCTCATTTGAACCTGCTGAAGGAAATGCCGGAGCCAGGGTCTAGGTATCAGAGGGTACCAAAAACCTCCTCCTTATGCAGAGAGGAGATCCAGATAAATGAAGTGTTCCCACAAGGACTGCATAGAGCAGTGGCCTGAGGCCCAATCAGCATACTGCTGCAGCCCATGTAACATCCAGTTAAAAAAAAAAAAAAAAGAAAAAGTAAAGACGTTTGACAGTGTAGAATGAGAGAGATTACAGAATTTTGATTTGTATTGCATTACTGTAAGATAACAAGTACAAAACATTTTAAATGATACACAGGACATAAATCGTGCGGTTGTGGCCCACATAACACATTGAGAGCTGCAGGTGTGGTCCACTATGGCAAATAGGTTGAGAACCACTGAATAGAGGTTGGGGGATCACAAGCCCTGTAAGTCTGTGACATGAGATAATGATTACAGTCTGTGGGCTCTTACAGGGAGAAAACACCAGGTCTGAGAGGTTTCTGTAGTCTAGCAGTGAAAGGCAGAGCAAGCACCGACTCATCTTCAGAGGGCCTTATGTCCATTTTTTGGTGATGAGATATCAGACCAATAAAATTCAGTCACCACCAGAGTGGCACAGTGTGACAGTGCCCAGCATCACTCCATGGTAGTTAAGGATTTGGGGATAGGTGAAGATTTTGAGCAAATGACTTCCAAATAGAAAACAAGCCTCAGCATCAGGAAATCTAGAATTTTAGGGGAACAAGGGCCTTATAAACTGAAGCAACAAAAGCTAGTTTTTAATATAGCCCAGGGTGACAGTAGGCTGCTTAAGACAGTGGCAGAAGAAATCCAGAAACAGTGAGTTGTTACTGAGATTTATTGGCTCAGTCTGCATTTTATTTATCTTAAAGCATCTGACACATACTTGAAGCTGGTACTTCCTCTGGAATTCTTCCGACTTAACAGTCCCTAGAGTAGTGTTCACATGCATTATATGTCTCCTAAACTTTATATGTAAACACTGTAAACTCATTTAGGGAATGTTCATGGTGTAAAGTACTTTTCTGTTTGTTAGTTTGTTTTAGTGCCTGCTCTTTGCATTCCCATTCCTTGCACCCTTGCAAGTTGAATCTAGAATCTGACACGGTGAAAGCCTCAAGCATCTCTTCCCACAGCCGAAATGTTTATACAGGGATTTGAGCAGCACTGCACAAGATTCTGGACCCGCTTGTGTGCTGTGCAGACACACCAGCTTGAAATTCATTCTCTACCTTCACTTGAAGGATCCTGCCCTTTCAGATAATGGTGGAGAAGAAGCCAAAAACAACTAGGGTTTTTGTTTGTTTGTTTTGTTTTTTAGCAAATTGGCCCTGTTTTTTTTTTTTCCCCTGGCCTATGCTTTACATCGTGGTGGACGGGGAGCGAGTGTGCGGGGACATTGTTTTAGCTCTCCTCAGTGAGGCCTTTGTCTGCCTTGCTTGTTTTTCCTCCAGAAACGTACTCTGACTTCACTTGGACGTTTTCCCTGGCTGCTGATGGTTTTGCCTCTTGCTCTGTGATGCTGGAAGCTTTTGCACGCACATGCAGAAAAAGAAACAGCTTGGGATTGAGTGTTCATTTTACAGAGATGCGTTAAGAATATGCGAGGCACCCAAGGAGGGGGCTTGGCTGTACCCCTTGCGATGTCTCATCCAGTAGCTATAGCATTGGCTGCAATATTCCTTTTGTTGGCGAGGCTGCTTATCCAACCTGATTCACAATTAAGGCTGCTTTTCTAAGCTGTCTGCCAGTAGTTGAGCTGTGCCTGGATCTTGTCAGTTCCTGCTTCTATGACTGCTCTCTCTCAAGTTTCCCTTTATTCCTCCTTTTCTGCCTTGTAGTGCCCATGTCTTCATGGAAACATGCCAGCCCATGATCTTTTTCACCTTTACAATCCCACAAGCTCTGCTTTTCCCTGCAGCCAGACGTGCTCTCCTCATTCACTCTGGGTGCCTATAGACATGCTCCCATGTGTTCTAATTAGATAGCATCAGAGCAGACTCAATTAATCTGATTAATCAAGTGTGCTGGAGCATTCTAATTAGAATGCTCCAGCATGCCTCACTGTCACATGTATTAAACATCCTGCATTTCAAAATGGCTGCAGGGGCGCTTTAACTAAAGCTCATTGAATGAGCTTTAGTTAAAGTATCCCCATGGTCATTTTGAAGGATGGGACACTTAATACATTTGGCAATGGGGCATTTTAATTAAAGTTGCTCTCCGGGAGCTGCTCTAATTAAAATGCCCTGCTCCCCACCCCCAAACATGTATATAGATACCCTCTATTCTTGGATTCCAGTGTCTCTTCTCAGCTCCTAAGCCGTAACTTCACCCCATCCCAGCCTCTCATCCACCCTCAAAATCTGAGTCTTTCACTCCACAGATGTGCTCAGCTATCCTCAGAGTCCACTTCTTTGACACCCCCTCCTCATCAGCTGTTGCCTCCTTCTGCCTCCCTGATTTAATCTCTTCTGCAATCCTGCTTTGTCCTCATTATATCCTACCCATATCCTGTCCTCTTGGTTAAGTGGATGGCTCTTCCCTGTTCCCATGGTCCTTCCTCTATTCTGCCTGGATCGCTCCCTGCTCCTGCACTCAGAGTATTGGTCGTTCACAACACTATGCCTCCCCCTGTCTCCTGCACCTCCTTTCTCCTCCATTGACTTCTCTGAGCTTTGTCCTCCAGTATTTTTTCCTCTGTCACTACTTCCTATGTTGCCTCATCTACTCCTAAGGCCTTATCACTTGTTACCCCTGTTTTCTCTGGTTCCAAAATCTCTCCAGCACAGTGTCACATCTCAGACATGTGGCAAGCTCATCATCTTTTCTTCTTTCAGTCCCCTTCAGAGCTAAGTCCTCCATCACTCAGGCAAATGGCTTCAGTGTCCCATCTGATTCCTGGCTGCTTCTTTTGTACCCTGCCTGTTTCATAGTCTATGTGATGTCCTATGACATTTCTAACCTCTTGTATCCATGGCTTGGCCTTTCCTTGCTTCCAGTAGTACAAATGCCTCTTTCTTGCTTCCTTTTAATGTTGCTCTCCTTTAGGCTGCTCCAAGTGCTGCTAATGAAGTTACCCTCCCTCTACAGTCCCCTCTCCTTTCTTCAAATCCCTTCCATGGCTGAGATCAAGCTTCTGGACTTCGCTGCCTGGCACAACTCTGTCCTTCCATGGCTCTGCTTTTTCTTTTTTACTCCAGCTGCCTTGCACATCCAGCCTGGTTCTTTGCTTCCCATGCCCCCTTCATTCTCTAAGCTGTGTAACCCCTTCCTTATTGCCTGTCCTCTTAGATCCCTCTTTATGATGCACTCCTTTCTGCAAGCCCTTTGATCCCTGTGAAAGTCTGAAACTGCCTCAGACATTTGCTAGCACCACATGTATCAGTGCTGGACTTTTGAGCTCCTTGGGGTAGGTGCTGTGTCTATTAGCTTTCAGCACTGAGTGCTCTGGTTCACTGCAATACTATAATAAGGTCCCAAGTGTTAGACCCCGACTCCATGCGGTGCCCAACGACTAGGGAGAAGACGATCCAATTGCTCAGAGAGCAAACACCAGCACACATTGCTAGCAACAGCTTTATTCAAAATGGAGACGGCTTCGGACTAGTTCCCAAAAAAACGGGGAGCAGCCATGAACATTAGTTCTTCTACATTTATACACTTTGGTTCATACTCATTAACATTTACTCCACCTTTGTCCCTCTTTTGTTCCACCCATATTCCGTCCTATCTCAAGCTCTGCCTCTGTTTGCTGTTTGTTTCATTAGCATCGAATTACCTCTGTATTTTATTCATTTACATGTCTTTTTGCTATGAGCACATGCCTCAGACTTTGACCTTCACTTCTTTCGGTCACTTGCTGTTTCTTGCTGACTCCTTCTTCATCTCCAAAGTCTTATTTCTGCTTTATCTACTGATGATAGCTGGTAGGCTACATCCTGTTCTCCTTATACAATGAGCTATATATCTTACAACACTACAACATTGTTAGGGAAATGCTTGCCTAAGCGTCTTGCAATGTTACTTTTAATATATCATTCTGCCTTGTGGTTAGCAGCTTTGCTGGGCCACAGGCTATAGCCTTGTATTCAGCTGCAAATTCTATGTTCCCCAAGAACCAAATACTGTCACCCTAACACTAAGCAGCAGCTCAGCTATGCTATCATTCTGGTCCCTTGCAAATTAGACCAGTCACCAGAAATAAACAACGTGGACTGCTGTACATGCTTGTAAAGTTACCTCAAATGCTGGCATATTCCATGTGCTTATTCTTGATAGATTTTTCTTTTTTTTTTGGGGGGGGGGGGGTACATACACATACACAGGACTGAAAGAATAAGCACACAGAATGTTGAGGGAACTTTACAAGCATGCACAGCCATCTGTGCTGTCTATTTTTGATGCTTGGAGGTCTGTGTGTGTGTGTGTGTGTGTGTGTGTGTGTGTACATATGTAGCAGAAAGCCCCCTTTTCCTCTTGCCTGCATTTGCTCTCCCCTCTTTGGATATGTTTCTCTTTTTCTACCTTTTCTTCCTTCCTCTCTCTTTCACTTTAAGACAAGGAATTGTGTTTTAAAATTTGTGTGCGCGCATTTTGTATCTCCCCTTGTAGTTTGGTATTTTTATCTATTTGTGTGCCATGGCATTTGTAGCTTATATTTTATACTCCTCACCTTTCAACTTTCAACTAAATGTGTTTTAGTAAGTTATACATTGTAACAATGTTAACAAGGGTAGGAATAAACTGTCCTTCCCTGTATCAGGCTGGCCCCTGAAAGAGCCAGTGAATCAGTGATTGAATGTG
>NW_005842514.1:1120906-1129860 GCF_000455745.1 Alligator sinensis | reverse complement strand
GGGTGTGTGTGGGGGTGGGGGGGGTGCGGGGGACCAGCCCCAAGGTTTATGATTGCAGTGTTTCAATCTGCCTAATAAACTAGAATTTTAAGGATCCAGAGTTGGACATTTGTAGCCAACACATATACACACCTCTACTTTAAGATCCCTGTCACGTGACCAGTCTAGTTTATTTGACAGTCCCTACCCCATATACTTCATTACACCATCTACTTCCCGTTACAGTATCTACACCCACATACCCGTTGCCATCTCTTTACCCATTACAGTTGTGCCAAACCACCCCTCATCTCTTTTCTTCCCCCTTCCCTTTTCACCCCCTACCCATTCTGTTCCCTTCCCTAGTCCTTAGTCTGTGTTGACTTCTTTGTCCACTTCTTCCTTGTTGTCTTTGTTGCTCACCCCCTCTTTGACACTGCCCTTCTTTTCTTTGTCCTTGCCATCATTGTTGCCATCACCTTTGGGAGTCTTGCTCTTGAACCTTCTCTGCCAGTCTTCTCTCTTCCATATGATTTGCACCATCTCTTCCCTGTCATGTACTACAAAAAGTCAGTAGAAAAACTGCATTTGACTCAGTCCATCCTGACACAGTCCTCGACTGAGAGGTTTGTGTGGCTGTTCATGAGCAGGTTCCTGGTTTTCCACAGGGCATACCTGAAGCAGGAGATGAACTGGTTGAAGTGGTCCCTTGCTGCTTGGTTAGGTGTCCAAATAGTGCCACCTCTTTGGTCAGGGTCTTGACCCCTGTTGCCATCATAAGGAGTAAAATTACTTTCCTCCATACTTCCCTGGAGTATAGGCAGTACCAGAGGAAGTGGCCGATTGTTTCCACCTTCTATGGGCAGGTTTGCCTGGGGCAATTCGGTGGACCCTTCTGTCCCATTCTGTTTCTCAGAGCCTGCATGGGGAGAGCCTGGTGGGCTACCTGCCAGTTCAGGACCTTGTGGAAGGTTTGTTCCTGCATGGCCTTGATGCTGTCCCTGGGGAGCACGTCCATGATCGATATTCTGTCTCTTGCTTTTGCCACCTCCTGTAACTTACGGTTGTTTTTCAGGGTTGTTGGTCCCTCTTTTTGTCATTTGTATGTGCTCTAGAACTGTTTCAGGACTTTGTAGTACCATGGTGGTTCCCAGGGTCATGGATACATGTTGGGAGATGTGCGTACTCCTCAGTGTCTGAAATGGCTAGGAAATCCCAGATGACCTCAGGGATGCCATGATTTTGACAATCTTCAATAAAGGAGACAAGTCCAACTGTGGAAATTACAGAGGGATCGCCTTGGTGTCCACCACTGGAAAGATAATTATGTGAACCCTTCTGAACAGTCTCCTTCCATTTGCTGAAGAGCTCCTCCTGAAATCTCAGTGTGGGTTTAGGGAATCAAGATGCACAACTGACATGACATTCACAGCTTGCCATCTGCAGGAGAAATGTTGGGAACAACATAAGCCTCTCTACATGGTCTTCTCTGATCTCAGTTCTATCAGCTGAGAAGAGTTGTGGAGTATCCTTGTGATGCCCACCAAAATTTGTCACCATTCTTGGCCTGCTCCATGATGGTGGGAGAGAGGTGGTTCACAGTAATGGATTTAACACAGACCCCTTTGAAATTCAAACAGGAGTTTAGCAAGGCTACATCATTGTTTCAACACTCCTCTCAATATTCTTTGTTGTAATGTTACATCTGACCACCAACAAGCTTCTAGCTGGGGTGGAGCTAAACTACTGAATGGATGGTAAGCTGTTTAATCTCACCTGACTCTGAGCCAAAACCAAGACCACCCTGACCACAATGATTGAGCTCCAATACGCTGATGATGCTGTAGTGTGCACTCACTCAGAAGCAACCTCCAGGCAATCGTCAGCGTTTTTACCAAGGCATACAAGAAAGTGGGACTGATGCTTAACATTCAGAAGACTAAGGTCCTCCACCAACAAGCTCCTAATGAACAGTCTCCAGTGCTGGTAATCTAGATCCATGGTGAGACTCTGGAGAATGTTGAGTATTTCTTGTACATCAGAAGCTGTCTCTGGCAGAAGGCTGCCATGGATGAAGAAATCCAACACCACCTCAAATGTGCAAGGTGCAGCCTTTGGACATCTGTAGAAATGGGTGTTTGAAGGTCATGGCATCAGATCTGAAATCAAGCTCCTGGTTTATCAAGCAGTCGTGATCTTCAACCTTGCTGTATGGAGCTAAGATGTGGGCAATGTACAGAAGACACCTAAAGTTGTTGGAGAAGTGCTATCAACGCTGTATGCGGAAGATCCTCCAGATCCAGTGGGAAGAGAGATGCAGCAATGTTGGTGTCCTCCGGTAAGCAAATACCATGAGTGTTGAGGCAATGATCATCTGTCATCAACTTAATTGGGCTTGCATGTCATCCGGATGTCTGACTCCAGACTTCCGAATCAAGTTTTATTTTCCCAGCTCAGTCGAAGCATATGCTCAAGAGGAGGGCAGAGAAAGCTCTTCAGAGACATCCTCAAGGCCAGGTTTAAAAAATGGAACATCAGTGTCAACTCTTGACTGACTGTCACCCAGGACCACCCTAAATCAAGGAAGAGTCTGTTATAGGGATCTCAGTACTTTGAAACCTCATGACAGCAACAGGAGATGGAAAGCAAAAGTGGCAGAAACAGCGCGTCGTGGACCAAATAAAAAATCTAGCACCCGCGGAAGCACATGTCCGAGCTGCAGTAGAGTCTGTCGATCCTGGATAGGCCTCATCAGCCATCTTTGGGTACATAGATAAGACAATCATGGAAGACATTCATCCTCAACTGTGGGGGATCGCTGAAGATGACACCCCTCCCCCCCCCAAGTGTTGTAGCAGGTTCTCTTGAAAATACTTCATGAAGCAGGCTGTTTTGGAGTCTGCCCCAGCTGCTGGGTTGCAGCCTCAGTCTTTTCCCTCTAACACAGCTTCGTTCTTGCAACCTTCTTCCATCTGGTGCCTCACAAGAAGACGCACGTGACCCTTTGGATTCTACCGATGATTTGCTTCGGATGGGGGGGAAGACCAGTGTGGTGTACAGAAGCACCAGTAGCAACACTGCTCTCGTGAGTGCCTCATGCCCCCACATCAACAGGTGGTGCAAGTTCCACAGTGCCAATTTATGTCTGACTGAGGCCTCAGCCTTTTTCCATGTTTTCTGCCCTTTCAGGTCTGGGTCGAAAACCACCCTGGGGATTTTTACCCCCTTGTGGGGGATGGAGGCCCCCAGGGTCGATAGGTCTCAGAGGTTATTCAGTGCCAGGCAGGTTGGCCACATTGAGCTTGGCCCCTGTTGCTGCTCTGTACATCTCGGCATGTTGCAGCACTCTTTTATTCTACCGCTTGTCTCTGCATAGGACACTGAGGTCATACATGTAGGTCAGGACCAGAGATATGGTTTTTCTGGAAATTTTTAAATTGAAAAACTTTCTGGAAAATTTTCCAATGCCCTAAATAGAGCATGATATGATTTAGCATGTTTATTTGACTTGTATTTAGCAAACAAAACTAAAAAAGTATCTCCATGTTAATTTTATGTCTCAATAGCCACATGTATTTGAACTGAAATATTTGATTAGGGAAAAAAAATTAAATACAGCACACTTAATGTGGTGTAAATGTTATATTTACACAAATTCAAAGCTTTATGTGGAAATAAATTATTTTTATTGGAATACATGTAAAAATGTAAAAACAATACACAATAGCATGCACTTCCCTTACATTGTTTGTTGAAATTTAACGAAAAAAATGAAGGCACTGAAAATGGTTGACACACTAATTTTAGCACAGCCAAAGACCTGTGCATGATATGCCATGCTTTGGTTTTGATTTGACCTTCACAGCCAATTAGGTGAATTCATAACTTGATTTTTGGTTTGGATTATTATGTGAGTGTATTTACAAATCAATAAAACATGTATGTACCCCCTCACACACTTCCTAGGGATAATCACCTGAAAAACATTAATTACAACTTTGAAACTGCCAAGTTTGCCTAATATTGTATGAGCATCCATTCATTGTTACTAATGAATTTTATGAAACAGTGAATTTTTAGAAATGAAAAATTTCCCACAGAAAAATAAAACACTGGAAAATTTTTCCACCCCACATCTCTGGCCAGGACTCCCGTCTTTTCCCTGCTGCTCCCGGGGAGCTCTAGTCCTTGGATCCTGGGATTTCTCCTGAGCTGCTGGGATAGCAGTACCATCATTCAGATGAAAAGGATCAGATAGAATGGGCATCCCTGTTGGATGTTTGACTCTACCGCAACTGGGGCAGTCGGAAACCTGTTCACCAATGCCCTATGCTGTGTGCAGCATTTTTATCCAGCTAATGAAGGTCAGTGGGGATCCCCATCTTCAGTGTCTTGCAGAGGAATTAGTGGGACACCCTGTCAGAAGTCTTCTCTAGGTCGAAGTTCAGCACGGTGATGTCCAGCTCCATCTCCCTTTAGTACCACAGCACTTCCTTCAGCTACAGCAGAGCTCTGTGGATCTGCCACCCAGGCACTAGGCACAATTGGTCCTCATGAATCACTGTACCTATAACAGATTTGAGGTGCTCAGCCAAGATTTTGGCCAGCAGTTTATAATTGAAGTTCAGGAACATTCTGGGTCTCCAGTTTTTCAGATCCTTTCCTGGCCCCTTTTTGTAAAGAAGAGTCATGAGGCTCCTGTCCATTCCTGCCCCCAGGAGGCCCTCCTGCAGTTGGTCCCTAAAGACCTCCTGCAGGTCGTGGCTCACCTGGTCCCAGAAGATGACATAGAACTCCTTGAGCAAACTGTCCACCCCAGGAGTGTTACTGCTCTTGAAACTCTGGAGGGTTTAGTCAATCTCCTCCAGTGTCTTAAAGAGGCAACCTCTGCTTAGATTCTCCATTTGGAAAACGAAGCCAGAATCCCCCACTTTGTACCTGAAAGGACCCGTGTATTCCATCTATGAAATAATTGCACAAGTCTCCTTCCACCTCCTTTGTTTACTTCCAAGCACAGTCTTTCCACTTCCACATTCTGGTTTTCTGGAACTTGCGCAAGTCTGTGATGTTTGGGCTGCCAGAAACTCCAGCAGTTAAACCACTGGTTGTGGTGAAATGAATAAATCTTTGTTAAAACTAGATTATATTAATTTGAGGTTCCATAAAAGTTTTTGTTTTTAAACCAAACTGGACTTTGGGTCCAAGTTTTCAAGCCGCACTAATTAAAAGTGCCCACATATCATGTGTATTAGCATCCCCACACTGAAAAACTAGTGACAGGGTGCTTTGAACTAAAGCTCATTGAACATGTTTTATTTCAAAGTGCCCCGCCACGATTTTTTCAGTTTGGATACGCGTGGGGATGCTGATACATGCACGTCAATTTCTATGCTCCAGCAGCCTCGATTAAGTGCAACGCACTGAATTTCCAGTGCATTGGAACAGGCTCCACACTCATGTATAGGAGCCCCTGGTGTTTTCATAGGTTCACTTATTCCCAGAAGGAAATGGTTCTTCCCCTTCTGATCCCTTTTAATCCCCCCTAGACTCCTCAAGTCATTTAATCAATGCTTCATCTAATGAATAATTATCAATCAACATTTTCATTTTGGTCAGTAGAAGGTGATTTATAACTATTCAGTTTTGCTAGATTATTAGAGGTAGTGTAATGTTCACTTCAACCATCTGTAAAACAAGATGGGAGGGATAGCACAGTGATGAATCTTGGGCTCCAAGTTGGAATGATTTGTTAGGGTCACCAAGCCATAAAGATTAATTATAGCCCTAATTTATGTGCATCTTTGTAGAAGTTTATCTGTTGCATGGAGTCCAATGAATTCTTTGCTGCTTCCTTTTTCTGTCTCATTCATTCTTTCAATCTCTTCTTCACTCATTCACTCTTTTCCCCCCTATCTTCTTTCTCTTTCTAGAAGAAGCACGGTCTAGTGGAGGGAACAAGGTACTAGGAGCCAACAAACCTGAGTGTATTTTCTGTGCCACAGGTAGAATGCAGTCTTGGGCATGTCACCTAACTTCTTGCAGTTTCCCAGTTCTTCCTTATCTAAAACTGGGATGATGTAACCAGCTGATTATTCACTTCCCTACTGCAGAGTTTGTGCCTTTCTTGCAGAAAGATTGTGAGGCTCCATGAATTTGTGTGTGTCAGTAAACTGGTTTGAGATCCTCAGGTGAAAGATGGTGAGTAAATGCTAAATATTTTCCTTGTGGCATTAGTTCTTTGCCTCCCTTCCCATTCTCTGCCCTTAGTACAGCCAATCTACCAGTCACAGCACTTGGCTCCAATGGGAAATCTGAAGCATATTCTAGATGTTGTAAGGTTTGAATCGACTTAGAACCCCTGTACTTCTTGCAAATATTTTATTAAGACTTTAGCTGCTGGCAGGTATCATGTATCTGTATGACCTCCGAAAAGTGCCCCCGCCTACCATTAGTGTCCTTGGGATTTATGCACGTTTATTATTATTTAACAGTTGTATGCTGTGCCATCTATCTCCAGCTCTGTAAATGCACATGATGCTTGCTATGGAGAATAAAGACAGTCATTCTCAAGGGGAGAATATGCCTGTGAATGTAAAACTCTGTTTTTAATGAGCCAGTTATAGGTACTGTGATTATTACACTTCTCTCCCATTGCGCACGGCAACAGACTCAAAATGCAAAATACAAA
The DNA here is from genome assembly GCF_000455745.1 of Alligator sinensis. Taxonomy (NCBI): domain Eukaryota; kingdom Metazoa; phylum Chordata; order Crocodylia; family Alligatoridae; genus Alligator; species Alligator sinensis. The sequence goes on along the minus strand of NW_005842514.1, from coordinate 1,123,193 downwards.
GCATTTTTTTTCTTTCAAGTCATTAAGGGAAAAGGCTGATGTGATATACCAGGTATTATCTTTACAGTATTTTCATAATAGGCAAATCACTATGAGCTATTGCTTGTAACCCTATGGGACTCCATGAGGTGGGAGTGGACTGGGAAGGCTATGCTTTGCACAGCTAGATTAGCTTGATAGTTAACTGCCTCAAGTCTTACACGTATCTAAGGAGGGCTGTGAAACTACTGGAGGAAGAGAATCTGTAGCACGTGTGCTGAAAAAATTCTGCCTGTCCAGACTTAAAAAATTTCTCCTGGACAGCTTGGATTTGTTGACCTTTTAGGTCAATAAATATAATGCAAGTGCACAGGAATAGCAAACTGTGACAGTGCATGTGTATAACTATCAGGGATAGAGAAAAATGGTATGGCATTGCCTTGTCTGGGAAATCTCATATAATCATGTAACTAAAGGGCTTCATTTTAATGCAAGGTGGCCAGTTAGGGTTAGTGCATGTTGCATTCAAGTCAGATGGGGGTGTCCAACTCATTTGACCCCGTGGTATGGAACTGGACCATGAGGCCAGACAACCCTCCTCCAGCAGTGGGGCAGCACCTTGTTGGCACGTTTACCAGAGATACTGTGTTAGTGTGGTTCTGGAATTTGGGAGTGAACACCAGTGCCACTCACTACCCTTTTGCAATGTTATTGATTTTAGCTGAGAGCAGCAACTGAAGACCCAAATTTGGTGGTGAGGAAGGGAGTTGGGGGGGCCAAGCAGCAGTGGTATTCACCTCCTGGATTCTGCAGTAGCAGATGAGATAGTTGCTGCCTGGATAGCTTGCAGTTTGACAGGCACACAGAGATGAGAGTCTGGGAACAGGGATGGAACATCTGAGCAAAAAGAAAGCTGTTGTTCTGTACCCTGCTAGGCTCTTCTGTTTGTTTTGTGATGAGGTTAGGGGCTGAGGCAGTTAGGTTGCTGCCTGCCAGGTTCTCTTTCTGACCCTTGTGTTGATGTTCGGTGTACCACTTAGGAAGTCAGTTGTCCACTGTGCTTTATTTTATCCAGCTGTCCAATGAGTTAGGTACTTGCCTGCCTGTTCAACCAGGAGGCTAGGAGGTACCAACCCTCCAGTCTCTGCTGGTTCTGCTGTCACCTCAGTTGCTGTAACCTTGCTATCTCATGTCTAAACTTGGATCATCAGCTCCTTTGGGCAGGGATATTGTCTTGTACCTTCATGTAAATGTCATGATAATAAATTCAGAATGTGTCTCATATGTCACTCTAGAGAGGTTCATTAGCGTTTACAGAAATGTGGTAGTACAGGATATTGCATATACAGAAAGGAATGTTATGCTAGAAGTATGGGATTTAACATTATTCCATGGTCTTGCTAGGTCTTCTCTCTTTTTTTTCTTGTGTGTGCTGCTCATTTATTAGAGCATCAAAAATACTTCCTGCTGTTACATTGTTATTCTAGGTTTGCAAATAAATGTTTTCTTAATTAGAGCAGTGTTTCTGCTAATATGTCTTCTCACTGGCTGGTAAAAGACTCTCTCTGGACCACTTCCCTGGGTGCCTTTGAGAATGCTGCCAAGTTCCCCTGCCTTACTTTTTCTGCTTTGCATGAGCCAATCTTGGGAATTATTGGGCTGGAATGGAGCTCTCAAGAGTCATCTGGTCCAGGAATGAGGCAGTGGAGGTGCTCTAGGGGTGCCTGCCCTACTGTTCTTCATCTCACTGTCTCAAGTGTTCTCCAGGGAGGTGGTGGGCTGCTCCCTCGGATGGGGCTTAATTGCTTTATTTCCAAGCATGATGCTTGAGGAGGGGAAGTGAGTGGGAAGGGCCCTGCTTTCTCTGTGAAGTTCTCAGGAGTGCCAGAGATCAGTTAAATGCTTGTCCTCCTTGTCTGCCTACGTCCTCTTTCCTGTCATTCTTACACGTGGGAGATGCAGAAGCAGTTCTCTGTTTTTATGACTCATCTTCTGGATTTAAATTTTGGCCTTGTCCTTCCATTTACCTTTTTTTCTTTAACCAATTTTGTACCTTTACTTCTGGGTACTAATATTGGAAGCTGCAGTTAACCACATGTATATTTGTATGACCATAGAGTCTCTATGTGTTGTATAGCTTCAGGTTTCACACCTATGAAGATGAGGCTTGTACTTTTGGAGCGGTAGAAACAAGAACTGTGGCCTCTGAATTACAGGCATGTGGTTTGTGGTGGAGGTGTGCTTGTCTCTTCATCATGAAAACTGAAAAACTGAATATAGTGGCCTATTACCTGGGTGATACTTTTTC